>NW_006800142.1:725345-743526 GCF_000485575.1 Poecilia formosa
CCTTAGCTTTGATTGTATATTTCACAATTTTGTAATTTATCATTGTCTATTAAACTCTGAAAGCTGTGTGGCTTTGTTAATATTCTGTCCTAGAATGCGGTAAGATGTGCCCTTTTATTTTTTTGAGCACCTGCCCCTTTAGTGGTCTCTGCACGGCCCTGATTGTTGACTTAAAACAAGCTCCTAATTATCTTCCTGTCTTAATTGTAAGATTTGTCTTTTTTCAAGCTTACTAAGATATTTGTACCGGAAACTAGAATAAAAATACTTGGTAACATTTTGTGCTTTCGCAGTGTGCTAAATGAGTAATTTAAAAATGCTTCTTCCATGCTTATGTCATCCACTGCTCTTGGTCATCCTGAAGGCATCTTTATTAGTGAGCTCTGCCTATTGATTTCAGGACAACTCAAAAATGACTTTCTCTTGAAAATAAGAGCCTCATACATAAATCAATGATTTGAAGTTTTAAGAACTCGCCTTCAAATCTCGGGTCATAGTGAGTAATACCTTACAATACTATTATTTAATGGCAGAAACTTACTTGACGAGAATTGCAATTATCGGGACATTTTAACTTGTTTATTTTACTTTTATTACAGCAAGAACAAGACATGAAACGTTGCTACACTGAAAAACTAATGCTCCTGGGGTCTGTGGACCCTCTAGCCAATTTTCACAGTATTATGAGATCCCACAAGTGAATATTAATTATTACTCAGAATTTTAATTATCCTAATGCCCTCGTATTCACTACAATGTTAAGTTTTTTTGTGTGTGTAACGCTTTAATTTATTTGCAGAAAACAGAGATAATTTGGAGGTGAAGGGCAGAGACGCAGCGAGGAAAAATAAGCACGTTGAACGACCTGTTAGCATTCTGTAGTGTCATCTCCTCCCCTCTGTGGCCCGTACCTGGGGATCAAACGCATCTCTTTGTGAGTAAGGCCTGACCCCCTGCTATTAGCAAACAGAGAAGAGCCCAGCTGACACCACTCTTGAGATGTGCCATGTAGACGGAGGCCTGTGATTACGGCACAATCCTGAGGAGACAGCCCTCCACTTCCCTCCAGCCCCAACGTCAGCTACACACACACACACACACACACGAGCGCGCGCGCGCAAAATTCACCTGCTTCCACCCCCTCCTCTAATACAGACTCCTCACCCACCTCTAAAATAAATGTTAATCTCTCTCCCAACTGGCTGCTTCTGAGCCCTCGTTGACACACATAGAGCCATCCCTTAGCCATGAATAATCAATGAACGTATTGCCATAGCAGGTAATTTCTGCTCGCCTTTACAGCCGCAGATTAGAGATTGGACGTTTTAAATTCTGTGGGGGGAAGGAAAAGAGAGGAGCGCCACATGTTTCTTTTTTTTTTTTTTTTTTTTTTGAGTGTGGATGGAGAAGCCCTCTCTGAAATCCAACATGTCACAGAGGAACATCGGGGCTCCCGGGTGCCTCCGTAGTCGCCGCATGAAAACCAATGAAGGTAAAGGCAAGAGTGGGGATTAATTTGTTGTGTGAGAGGCACAGGCTCAAGTGGGTCTTCCAATAGCAAATTAGCAAACCCTCATTTCAAAAACCCTCATACATGCTAGAGAAGCGTAATGCACAAAACAAACAGCATGCACATGCATTCAGTGTCTTCCTTCAAGGTGAAACTCTAAATACCCACTTTTTTTTTTTTCACTTTTAGGAAAAAAATATTTCCTGCTTTCTCTTGTCTCCCTCACACACACACACACACACACGCAGGCACACGCACGCACAGAAAAGGAAACTTCAATTTTATCTGCAGGGGCAGAAATCAATCTCACATCTCTTTATTTAATCCGCAATGACTCTCTACAGATTCTGACACTAATAAGGTATTGAGCAGGTGAGGCCAGGGTCTGAGGAGGAGAACAGAAGGAGAGGCCTGGAGTCTGGGGCCCCGACTCGGCGGCTGGCACCGTTCCAGCACAATTACGGGAGTTGTGTATGGGAGAGAGGCAGCAGCGGAGATAGAAGGCAAGAGAGGGAGGAGGCACAGAGAAAGAGGGAGATAGAGGAGCTGGAGGAGGCAGAGGGAGGGTTGTAGGGAGGGAGGGAAAAAAAGAGGGAAAAAAATCGATCCCATCTGTGGTATGATGGTTAATTAAAGCAGCTCTTGAGCAGCCCAAGGATGAGAGGCTTGGCTGGGCTCCTGGAGGCACAGCTCTGATTACTCACACAGAATGGATGGTTTCTTAGCAAAGAAAGGAGGAGGCCAAGAGCTGCCTGGTGGGGTGCACAGACAACGTCAAGGAGGAGAGACATGTGCACACGTGCAAATGGACCCATGCACAAACTCACGCATGGATGTTTTCAGTTGCAAATGGCGTGCAAGCGTCTGCCGCAAACATCGGCGCCGGCGCGCCGTCGGCGTAAAACCTAAGCAGATGTTTCAAGATAAATACGGAGGGAAATCAAGCAAAACAAGCTAAAACAGATTATTAAGAAAAAAATTTGTACTTTGTGGAATGTTAGTTTGTGCACTCGTGTCATAGCTGTTAGCCTGAGCAGACTAAGTCGGACAAGGACGCTTTAATATTTTAATACGAGTCATTTCCGTCTCCTCGATGTTCTCTGAGTATTATATTTAGATAACCCTAAAAACCAATTACACCCTCCTCATTGACTTTCAAGGCTCTCTCCCATTAAGAGGGCATGAGTGACAGCAGTAACACTTTGGTGTGACCCCACCCCCCTATGGTAAGATTTGGTATTGCATAACATGACAAAAAGCAAAGAAGAAAAAAAGATTTTGAATCTGTCAGGAGCAGGAGGAGCACACCAACATGCTCTGGTAAATTTGAAGAGACATTAATGGTCAGTAGTGAAATTATAAGTCGTACAATCATGTTTTATACAAGCATGGTAACAATCGCTGTGACCGTGTAAAAAAAAAAAAAAGGAGTTCTTGAAAGATGTTATGTAGATGCCTCAAAAAGAGTTCAAGCTGACATATAATCATACTCCCACTCTCAGAGATAGCTTATAATAAACCGCCAAATCTGAGGTGTATGAATTATGTATATGGCGATGATTTAATGGGAGCAAAACAGAAAAGAAGAAGCGCGCGGGCTGATTGAGGCGTGCCACGTGGCACATCACTCAGCGCCGCGCCTCATGGTACAGACGTCTGGGGTCAGGGCCCTGTGCTAATTGGTGTCGGGCCAAACGCTTGTGAGCTAAATGAGAAAATTACACGTTCCCGGAGGAATCAGCTGCAGTTGTCGGGGTGCCTTATTTTTTTTTTTACAGTACGGCTGCAGTCTGCATCTGTGTGGCGGAGGCAGCCGTCTGGCTGTGTTTGCTAGAGTCGAGGGGGGGGGAGCGCTGATTAGAGAGTGAACTTTAGTGCTTTAAAGGTCTGTCTGGAGAGTAAAGTTTAACAATCCAACCACGCCTGTCGGATATGACAGAAATGAGCCTAACTGACCAAAGTTCGGAGACTTCTGCCGCATTACGCGTTGAGTTCCATAAAAATAAGGAAATTGGGAAGTGTATTATTACTCAGTCGGCATCAAAACCACAGATATGTGGAAAATAACAGGAATCCAAGTAACAACAAACATTTATTCATCAAATATTAACTGAAGTGTCAGTTCTTCATCTTTGTTGTTTACAACGTCTAAACGTTTTAGACATAGCTGGTGAAGTATGGTTTAGCTATTTCATGATAAAGCTACAGACACAACAATTAGATGCAAATAGTTTAAACACACAGTGGTACCATGACTTTCCTACAGCGTGCCTCCAACCAGAAATACTTTTTTAAGTTATCCATATTTTTTCTTTAAGATATAATAGCAACAAAGAAAAACTGGTATAAAGTAGATTGAACTTTTCAAATTTATGTTTAAAGGTTCAAATTAGTTTCTTTTTAATTGAGGTTGAAGGGCTGAAAAACCACCCAGCAGGTCCTTTTTATTATATTTGCTTACAAATTACAAGCAAAAGAAATGGCTCTTTTTGCCAAAAATACTTCTCTACTGCAAAATAGCCTTGATGTTTTATGTTATATTTTGGCGATGTTATATTTTTCAAAATTAAACTGCATTAACAATCGCAAATAGTGTTTCTTTGCACACGAGAATAAAGAAAGCAAATAAACCAATCCTTATGCACAAGTAAACAATAGAACGTCAAATTTTGTTTGTCTTTTCAACCACATTTTCTATTTTCTGTAGGTTCAGAGTTCAATGTTCGATTAAGCTAACACATTCTTGAACATGTATTGTGTAACATTTCAGTAGAAAAGCTGCTTTACTGCAATCAACTCAGGGTTTTTTCTTTATTTTTGCTAAAAAGAAAGTAGCACACAGTATAAAAGTGAAGAAACAACACATCTAAGAGTCTTTTCTGATCCACGGTCAACTGAGTTTTTGAAGGATGACCTAATTCTCCAACTTGTATTATCAGCTATTCACCTAACTTTTATTTATTTCATGACGCAGCTACAAAACGTCTTCTGTAAAAGCTGAGGATCTTTGCACAGGGAGATGTTTGCTGAAATGCTAGGCTAATGTTAGCTTACCGTTTCTGTTTTGGTTTTACTCACTGCTAATTAGGCTCAGAGTCTTTGAGGTTTCAGTTGCGGTGAATATGTGTGGACAGAACTTGGTCACTAGCGTTTGAGCAAGTCTTCTGCAAGCGGTTAGTGCTGCGACAGCACGCTGCTGCTCTGTGTTCAGGTCACTCTCTCACAGGTGAGCCTTAGATTAACGTGGACTTAAAATAAGCTGTGGACCCGGCCGGTTGGAGACCTGCTGGAGATGCAGATGATGGTTCATGGTGGTTGTCTGAGTCATCTTCTTTTCTTCCTAAAAGACACAAGTCTGTCTTTTTTGTTGGTTTTTCTGTCTGTCTATCTGCTGTTATTTGATTTCTCCTTGACCTACCTGTTCATTTGTCTCATTTTTAAGCAGACAACACAAAGACTGGGAATGAGTGAAAAAGCAGCAAAGTTCACTTTTAGAAAACCCTGCGAACTTTTGATCAAACAAATTTAGCTTATTTTGAAGCTGCGCATGAACATATTATGAGGCACGTTAAAACTTCTGCAGAGCGCTGAAGTTGACCTGGTAGAAATGACGAAACTTTACTTAACCTTTTTGTTGGAGAGCCATCGCTACAAGCAAACGTGGAGAGTTGATGTTTTCTGTTTGTAGAAAGACCTCTTCTTAATGTTAAACTCTCAAAAAAGTTCTTAATGTTTATTGATCTGTTCTGTTTTATTCCACTTAAACCACTTGTTTTTAGTTGTCGTTTCCATCTGTCCTTGTGTGCAGGTGGATTTGTACCTGTGTGTGTGTCATTCAGAGCCTGAGCAAATTATTCACTTCTAAACACAACATTCCTCCACTCCTCAGTCACACCCAACAAACAGACCAGCCACAATGTGGACTATCATGATCTAAGTGTTAAATAACCTCTCCTTTTGTTCTTCCCCGTGTTTCTCCTCTCTGCTTGCTCTTTCTCTTTCTAACCCACTGGGCTCCTTTGGTGGGGAGGCCTGTTAATCTTAAGCAAACGCCATTAACTGTTTGCTCATATCGCCCAAAGAAAGTATGCTGCAGCCTCCTTTGTCTCCCTATCAGTTGTTTTAAAAAAAAAAAAGGTTTGTGCCGTAACGGCGCGGCCGGTCAGGGCCAGAGGCTTTGATGTGCCGTTTCATGTGACGAATAAACTGAGGTGAAACCCCAAAACCTGACCCTGAAGTTGCAATTTCAGGAGCTGAAGTGGTAAAACTAATTTAAACTACCCTCTTTCCTTAAAATTGAGACTTTACCATGAATTGATTCCTGTAATTATTCCGGGGTGAAATAGTTGTTTGAACCCTATAATTTATTAGGCTAAATGTGCAATTATGGGATGTTAGAGTACAGTTTAATGTTTGTGTGATTGTAGAAAGTCACTATTTGTTGGTGTGTCTGTAAAGATTGATTAAAAGGTGTGCTGCTTTTCTTTTCCCTTTGAAAGAATCGCAACCAACGACACGCGTCATTAATTACCTTGGAGTCTATAAATCAATACAAGGCATTGACGCCATTGAAGCAGCGTAACTGGGACAGGTTTTAATGATAAATGTTTGGAGATTCATTAACAAAATCTGCTCATTTCTCTGACCTGTAGAATTGCACGCAACTTATTACTCGTGCATTTTAAAAAATCGACTAAATAAAAAGGATTTCATTCACCGTTTAAAATGTCAGTTTAAAACCTTACATTTGTTTTTGTTTTTGTTGTTGTTTGTTTTGTTGTGGTTTGTTGAGTCATTGGTAAACGGCCTGTTGATCAAAGTTGAACTCCTTAAATTCTCCATATATTTTGTGTCTCTATTTGTTTAAGAAAACTAACATGGCTCCCCCTGTCACAACTCCAGAAACTAACAACTTCGACTTGAGCAAAAAATATCAATTCATGTGATAAATTACATTTCCAGAAATAATCCACTTTTACCAGTTCTCTTTTCTTTTTTTTTAAATCCTGATGTTTAAAAACAGGAAAATTCTGGCGATTTGGGTGCTAGAAAAGGTTGGTAGGTAAAAGCTTAAACAACAAAAAGCAGGAGCGTTGCACGGAGAGGCGACAGACCTCAACATGGCCGTCCGGAGCTCAACTCCCGTCCTCGGTTCCCTTTACGCGTGTCTTCAGTCCTGTCTCTCTGCCCCCTTCCTGTTTCACGTTACTGTAAAATAAAAGCCACTAGAAACAAATTCCAGGATAATTCAACCAATTAAACATTTAATCGATAGAAGCAAAAGCGGTCCAAACAACACTACGCAAACGTAAAAGCTAGAAATGTGATTTAATGTCTCCTTTTCAGTAACAAACATATCCCACCTAACAACGGGTAAAGATGGACAAACTACATGGACGAGCGGTTATAGACGACGGATGGATGGTTTGTTAAAAAAAACAAAATAAAGGTAAAACCTCTATTCATTTACAGCAAAGAGTCGTTCTCTCTTTTTTGAATGTTAGTTACTTTAATCCTTATAAATACACAAAATTTTGCAATATTCAGAAAAATTGTATAGCAATTTTTTTTTAACCCTTTCATGCATGAATTATAATCTTTTGTGTCAGGATATTTTTCGTTTTTTTTATTTTCTTGAGGAGTAAAAAAAAAGGTAGGAAAAAAAATTACACTTTTTTTTTTTTAGGTGATCAATTGTATTTTGTCCAAATACAAAGTTCTTATTTGAAAAATACATCAGTAGTATTGTTCTTTATGGGTTATCTGATCATTTCTTTACCTGCAAGAGTCGTCCACAGTAGAAGGAGAGACCGGGTCAGTCGGCATGCTTTTTTTGTCTGTCGGCCATATTGGATTTAACAAAAATAATTTCTTGCATTTGCAGCTGATGGCCAGTAGTTGATGGTGTATTTTATGATGCATTAGTGTCCACTTCAGTGGTCTGTGACCATTTACAACTTAAAAATCCACAAGAAGATGACTTTTAGATAGCTGCCCACTGTAGTGACCACTATGCATGAAAGGGTTAAAGGTCAATGTTTTGCTGTAAATTACAAGGAGATTGTAGATTTTCCTTTATCACGTCACATATTTTTTTAGGTGTATTACTCAGGTTTAAAGTCATGGTCATCTTTGAATATCTTTACTAGTTTATGTATTGTAGCAACGTTTACTCTTCCTTACTGCTTGCAAACACATCAGAGCAACTTAGCAACTCCTTACCTACACTGACGGCTAAAGGAGGGTTTTCAGTGTCTGCAGCATTCGCATCTACCTCATCTCGCTGTATAATTCGCAGCTTTTATGTTCCCAA
This sequence comes from Poecilia formosa, assembly GCF_000485575.1. NCBI lineage: Eukaryota > Metazoa > Chordata > Actinopteri > Cyprinodontiformes > Poeciliidae > Poecilia > Poecilia formosa. The sequence continues at coordinate 733,169 of NW_006800142.1, forward strand.
ACGCACACAAACACATGCACACCTCTGCACACCTCCACATCATCCCATTTCTCCGTCAAAGGCCTCGTCCGTCGTATTTACAGAGCAGAACAAGCAACCCCGCTGAACGTCACTTGACATTCAGGGATAAGAGACAGACGGTCCGATAGCTGAGTGACAGGTGGGTACAAAGGAAGGGAGGAAAGCTGCATTGTTAGAGGGAAACGCGAGGGGATATCTGTCTGGTTTCCATGTAAATACTGGATTATTTTATAATTTGCATCATTGTGCGCTCTGCAAACACTGAGACCGATTTCATATGGACGAGACTGTTAACTTTTCTAACTTACAATCCAATCCATGAAAGGTTGACCTCTCGGTGAATACATTGACTTACGGGAGACATAACAACATAACTCCATAACTAAACAGACACTGAGAGGCTATTAAATGTGTCCATGACGGAGAAAAGCCAAGGACTGATTAGACGGATGAAATGCAACCAGACGACACCGACTTATTTAAGCGAGTCGTTTGAAATCACGCTCTGCGAGAGTAGCTGGTGGGAAATGCTTTGTCAGAGCTGATTGTTTTCAACACCATGCATGTCATTTGTGATATTTAAACGTAGAATATTCTTTCGCTTTGTATTCACATCGCAGGTGGAGTTTGTTTTCCAGATTGTGCTTGTGTTTCACACTTATAAGCATAACTTGTGTTTTACTCTTGTCCGAATAACTTCACTAGGAACTTTTAGAAGACGTTTTTTTTTTCTCTCTCTCTCTCTCTAAAAATAAAATAAGCTGGACAAAAATAGATTCTCGGTGCAGTTTTGAAAGATTTGGGCTTCACGCAGTTCCTGGCAGAAGCATTTCTGTTTATGTCCACAAACTTCTGTGTGTTTAGCAGTTGTTTTGTGTGATATAATGTGAATTAAAGCATAAAGGTTGGGAGGCCGTAGAGTGATTCACGAAGTTGGAAATTGGGCTGCAGAGACTCATAATTACAGCTGCAAATCTTTCAATTTATCTACCAACTTTGATCATTCTACTTTTAAGATCAGACCGATTGGTGGGATGGAAACAGATCAAGTTTTGCATAGATTACCTCCTGGACTTCAGTTTGGACTTTAACTGGGCCATTTCAATACATCTGTTTTGTAGCATCTTTCGGGCCTTCTACTGGAATTGTCCTATACTTGGCTCCACTCACTTTCCAAATATTTCTGACCAGCTTTCCTGACACTGCTGAAGAAAAGCATCCCCGCAGCATCGTGCTGCCACAGCCGTGTTTAACTGTGGGATGTGGGCCGTCCAGGCTGACATGATTGTTAGTTTTCCACTACACAGAGATTTGCATACAGACCTAAAGGTTCATCTGACAGAAACGCCTTCCTCACCTTTTCCTTTCGTCCCTAAATTGCTTTTTAATAACTGTTTGTCAACAATGACTTAGCGTTCTTCCAGATTTGAGATCAGATTTGCGGAGTCCTGAGCCGATATCTCCTCTCAGCGGCGTCTCCCACCTAAGCTGTGGAGCGCTGCAGCTCCTCCAGCGTCGCCGCAGGACTTCCTGCTGCTTCTCTGATCAACGCGTCAATTCGTTTAGGCGTTCTTGGCAGATTTGGCCGTTCCATTTCCAAGAAGTTCCCTCTTTGCATTTTCAGATGTTGCATTGATCGACTTTACCCTGATCTGTCTGATGTGTTTCACTAAATGTGAATACGTTCAAGTGGCATTTCCTGCTTTTAAGGTGCTGTAGACATTATATTTTATTTCCAATGAATCAGGAATTGCATAACAAAGCTCTTAAACAGAAAGGCTGATTGCTAGAAACTTAGATGTAATTTGAATTAACTTCTGAAGACTAATTTATTTTGTAGCTAACCTGTAAAGTGACAAATTAAAGTCTATTCTCTGAGCCAGTGTAAGGATGGTTTTGACAAAATGTCATGTTTATTGCTTGGTGAGTATATTTTGTTTTTGTAGCGCAAAGCACTTTGACATGCTTTGTTGCTAAAATGTGCTGTCCAAATGAACTTGACTTGATTTCATCAGCTGTAAACTTAACTGAATATTATCAGGCCTTTTGTTACCAAGACAACAATACTTCATTCAAAAGGAGAATCTGGATGTTTTCATTTTAATTTAAGATCCTTTTACATTTAACCCACAAACAGTTGTGTTAAGATTTTTGACAAATATTTTTGCAGGCTGTTCATTTCTTCAGGTCTTAAAGAAAGGAAAAAAAACTAACATACCAAATTAGGTCAATATCATTAAGATGTTTATTAAGGATGAAAAAAAATGTGTAAGTCAGACCACAAAAAAAAAAAAAAAAGAAAAAGCACTCTTCTCGAGATGTTTGATCTCCATTTTCCTGAGATTGTGCTAAGTTGATGCCGCAGCCACATCCCCATTACTCTGGGGATTTCGGTGACCCGGGTGAGTAATGGCAGCAGTGCATTAGGAGAGAAAGGGAGAGAGATGTGTGATAGCCTGAGTTGTGAGTCAACATCAGAGGCCACAGGCTGACCCCACGGGGGATTACACACTCTGATTTAAGAGCATCCCTCTCCAGCTCCTCTCCTCGCCGCAGCTACCTCCTCGGCACATACAACACCCACATGATGCAGCATAATGTCCCAGATCGCATGCACTCTCTCTTATCTCACACACACACACACACACAGAGAGCTGTGTGGTTCGTTCTCGTTATACCCTTATTCTTAGTCCCGCTCCATCTTCTACTACAGGGCCGGAGCAGAGTGGGATCATATCAGGGTTCGTTTCCTGAGAAAGAGGGAGAGAGATCAGAGCCCCTGCCGTGGTAAGTAAATACAGCCTAATGGCCTCTGATTAATTCTACATTGCTCTCATCGGGCCAGTAAAAAGAGATGTAATGACCTGCATCTCTCTCCCTCTCCTTCCTTCTCCCTCACTCTCCCCCACCCACCCCCTTCCTCCCGCCTCCCCCTCTTCTCTCTTTCTTTCTCAATTTCTCCCTCATTTGCTCAGCTTTTGATTATGAATTAAAAGGGATTGCAAATGGTATGCTGTCGGTTGGCCCCCTGATTGCCATATTTGATTAAGAAATGTCAGTGTGCATGTTTCCCATGCCCGTCTTTTCTTAGCCTTTCTGGTCGGTGTAACATTCACACATCCGCCAGAAACACAATAGCGAACTCAAGATTGAGCAAACTTGCTCTAATCAAACACATTCTTCCGTCTCCAATTTCTCTTTCTTTGCCTCTCTTCACTCTCTCTCTCTCTTTTCAACACTCGCCGTGTTTTTTTTTTTTTTTGTAGCAGCTGTGTGACACGCCAACAAGGGAGAAATCACAGACAATTAAAGAATATTGAAAAAGGCAGGTAGGGAACAGACAAACTATGGGAACAGGTTTTAAATATCCACATTGTGGGGTTTTGTTTTTTATTTTTTTTGGGGGGGGGGAAATGGTTAATCTGTTACCGTGTAATGTAGTCGCTAAAGTTATACAGTGAGATTCTGATTAGCGGCTTCCCTTAAACTACATCAGACATTATATTTATATGTTACCTGGGATCCATGGCAGCCTGGGAAGAAAAATGCAATCTGCTGGTTTAAGAATATGTTCTTGAGCGGCAAGATTTTTCTCTTCAATGATTTTTTGCTGGTTAACAAAATGGAGGCCTTCAGCCATTCTGGGTACAAATAGAAATTCACTGAGAAATCAGCCGGTCACTTTAAGCTAAGTGTTTTAAAATGATTAAATAATTTGTTATATCTGCGTATTACTAGACTCGCCTCTTCTTCGCACACAGTGTGACGTCACCTCTGTGCCTGACATGGCTCATAACAGACAACAGGAAGACATTTTTATACTTCCAATAAACAAATAACGATTTAACATATAATAATAAATCAGAGATCTATAATGTTTTACTATTTAGCTGGATGAACACTAAATCCAATTTGTTCACAACTCTGATCTCTTGATATGATTGCAAACTGATCGTTTTTGACTGCAGCACAAACACAAAGAACGTGAGTTGTTGACGTAATATATTGTTTTTTTGTCTCGGTAAAAGGATTTCCTTTGTGTTAATAAGAGTTTCATCGCTGTGCTCCAACTCTAAAACAATGTGGTTTGTCAGCACAAACCGAGATCGGAAACGTTCCTGCTGCAGTGGAAATCTTTGGCCGTGACGACAGACGTGTGAGGATTTCTCCTGGTGAAATTCAGCGTCGAGGTCTTTGATCTCATTTTCCACCGACATGAGCAGAACACATGGCAGCGCTCGTTCCCATCCCACGCCGGCACAACAAAACGTACCATCGCAAACACTTTGAGACAAATGCGTCCATTGGGAATCCTGGAAAGGTGAGGAGAAATAGATAACATGCAGTAAACAACAAAACAAAACAAATGCATAGTTGAAACCTTTAAGATACTCTGCACTGCGTCTTTACCCTTTTTATCGCCTCATGCAAGTAAATCAGACTTAAAATTTCAAGATGTAGGTCAGGTGAGATGATCAAAATGATTTCTCTTTTGTTAAATACTAAAATAATGAGAGGTGTGCTCCATTCCTTTCTTCAGATTTAGAGCTTTGCATGGAGTAAGGTTACCTTCTCTTGCACTGATGATGATGATGTTGCATCTTTTTAAATTGCAAAATTTGACTTCATTAGAATCAGATTTGAATGTATGTGGAGGAAAAACATCAAGCTCACATCGTCGTTGGGTGAAGTCGTGAAAAACCTTTGACAAAATCGGACGAAAAATTGAGAAGAGAATAGTGTCCACCTGACTGGAGCATCAACCTTCATGTCTTTGAATGGCCCAGTCAAAGTCCAGATCTAAATCCACATGACAATCTGTAGTAAAAAATGAAAGGTGTTGTTTTCAATCACCTTCCATCCAATCTGCTTGAACTTAATCTATCTTATTAAAAAAAAAATGTGCAAACAGTTTAGTGTCTCAGTGGGAACAGCTGTACTGGCTCACAATTTATTTAAAATATGAAAACTATAAAATAAAACTCCTCAAAGCACTGAAACTTGAAATCAACGGTGAATCTGAGAGTTCGAGCTTCATGCAGCCGATCTGTGAATATGATCAGCTGTTTTTACTTTTTTGTCTACCTTTAAGATCGGTTTAGATTCTTTGGAGAACCTTAAATAATCCGACATTTTTATGCTTCGTTTTCGGTGTAAACATGTTTTCCAACTTCGATTTTGTTCCTGTGTTCGTCTCATTGCCTATTTTCTGATTTCCCTCTCAGCTTAGACGCCTCCAGACTGGAGCGTTTCTCTCCTGGCCTCTAACATCTCCTGCGGAGGTCGTCTGGTTTGGCCCTGATGCACAAGTCTTCCACACACAGCTTTCACAGTCACACCGACTCAGTCTGTGTCGCCTGCATGCATAAACTTACATATATTTAAGTGAAATGTGCATTCAGTGCAATGTGTCTATTAATCCACGCCTGTGTCCCTGTGGCCACATTTGCGCATGCATGACCATGTGAACAAATGCACTTTTTTGTGTGTGAAGAACGTGTGTGTGTGTGTGTGCGCGCGCGTGCGTGTGATAATGGGCCGCGTCCATCAGCACACAGAGCACGAGGCCTCCGTATCGGGCTGGAGACACTTAATGCCTGTCACAGGGTTAGATCAAGTGTGCACAAACGAGAATTGATTCCTTTGAAAAACAGAATCCAACCAAGGACAGTTTTCCCATTTGCCAAGGTGTACGAATGAGTGAAGAGTGGAGGAAGAAAATGGGAAAAAGAGAGATACAGAGAAAGAGAAAAAGGGTAAAGGAGAGAAATCTGTTGATCTTTTGAGATGAAAAGCTCTACTTTCCCGAGCCGCAAAATGAAATGGTGGGCATGAAGTCCAAGGATGTAGGAGGAGGAGGTTTTGCTTCGCCTCTTTTGTCGTCCTCCCGTCTGTCCGTTTCAGCAGAGATGGAGGAGAAGGTGACCACATATCAACCTTTTTTTTTTTTAATATATATGCTGGCAAGAAATCAGCTTCCTCTCAGACCACCGAAGACGCAAATCCATAAGCTCTCAATGCTCCTTTCTCACATTATTCCGTTTACAATACAAAACTTGAATGTGGAATTTTATTAAACACTTTGTCGTGTGGAAAGAAATTGGTATTTAACCACGTCGACGTGGTTAAATACGTTAAATACATTCCCATTTGTAATGCACTTCTTTAGGACATAAGTCACGTAGAAAGTGTGATTTGCATCACTAAGCTGCACACAATAACTGCACTTAAAATACATGAATATAAAATATATTTTTTAAGAGAAATGGAGAAAACTATATATATTAAAAAAATCCAGACAATACAGACAGTTGTGTAGGTTTTTCAAACATCATGTACGGGAATTTCTTTGGGACGGCGATAAATCACAATTTTTATCACGACAAACTTTTATCACAATGAATCATAAACGATACGATAAATGTCGACCCCGTGTCCTCTGATTACTACCTTCTTCTAATTTGAGATTAGACAACTTAGACACCATTTCTTAATTAGGTAACTTTCAGAGACAAACAGTGGCACTGAATCCTGTTTGTTGGTAAACTTTAACCAGAAAGCGAAAAAACTTACTGAGATAAAATAATAATAATAATAATAATAATAATAATAATCTCATTTACAAGAATAATTATAGTAATCTTATTTTCATGACAGCAAAACAAGATAAAAAAAGGACAATTCCAGTTTTGCTTAAGGACAGCAGAGTAAAACTTGTACTTTTTGCTGATCTGTCTCATAAATTGAAGCTGTCGCATTATTTAATATGATTAAGTCCATACATTTTTATCTTTTTGTATTATCGAATATGTCAAAGTGTGTAAAAGTTCAATCTGTGGGAATACTTTTACAAGGCACTGGGTATAACTTCCTGAGTCTTTGGGTCAACACGTAGAAGCAGAGAAGGACAGCACAGGTTCCACTGCGCTTTTTTTTTTTTTTTTGGCAGGTGGCCCCTTTCGCATTATATTCTTGACTTGCCTCCAGGAGGGCCTAATGACCCTCCCCTAGGAGGGGGAAATAGTGGAGGAAGAAGTGGGGGGAGTGAGGGTGCGCAGTGCAAAGACGCGCCCTAAAAACCACGGAGGAGCCGGCCAGGAAGAGAGAGAGAGAGAGAGAGAGAGAGAGAGAGTGTACCATGTCCCCCACTAGAGAGACAAGCGAGAAGGAGCTCTTTTTCTCAAGACTCTTCATGTGCCCATCTCCCTCTCACTTCAACCTCTCTCTTCTTCTCCGAGTCACTTCTCCACCTCCACCCATCTTCCCGTTTCTTACTCCCCTGCCCTCCGGAGCAGGTTGGTAATTGTCCCGCGCAGCAGCACGGTTTTCCATTAACTTAAGTATGTACAAGGAGCCGATCTCTAACTGAGCTAAATGTGGATTTAGTTGTGCTTTCTAGCTCCATCACAGGGAGGAAGTGGGATCCTCGGGGGGCGGGGGTGGAGGGGGAAGCGCGGTGCACGTCGAAATTCCCCAAGAATTTCCCAACAGGTTTATTAGCCACATCCAAAACAAACCCAGAGCCCACACCCATCTACGCCTTCTTTTTCTGAAAGATGGGGAGCGGATCCATAAACAAAATCAGAGGGTACAGTAAGGTCCCTAATCAAGGCAATCAGGGCTGTTTTCAGTGGTGTACAGCACAGCCGCAGCGCTGGCCTCATCTTTGTCTGCACTTTAATTACTTGCTTTTGCGTTTTGATGGAGGGGGGTGACGGGGTGATTGTGCCTTATCACCTATCTCCAAGGATAAAAGACTACCCAATTACTTTGTTTGGATGCTAATGATTGCATTTCATTAGTAGCCGCTCTTAGCCCTCCTCACCCAGTAAATGAATGAATATGCAGTAATTTCAATTATTGAAATTATGAAAATTGCTTTTAAAAAGACGGCACGGGTATCATCAGCTTTCCACTGTGACATAATGCCATTTTAATTTCTATAATAGTTTTAATTGTCAGTGTGCCCGCTGTGCATTAATCATTTAATTGTATTGTCTTTTTCCGCGCCAAACACCTACACGCCCCCCGAACACCCACTCGCTTTCCCGCCCCGGCTTTGAAAATACAAATCCCAATCAGCAGCACTACCATCTTGAGAGTGATGAGCCACGGAGAAGACAAAACTAAGTTGATTCGAAGTTCGGCAATGGCGGCCAAAAGTTAGTCTTTGTTGGAGGGGAATGGAGATCTGAACATGTGACCTTGGAGATCCCTGACATTCCTGCTGAGGACTTCATAAGGAAATGAAAGAAGCTAAAAAAAAGAGAAAAAAAAAGGTAATTAATGAAAACATGAGACGGTTGTTTTAGTTCAGACTTCAATTGCAAATTGATTCTAACGTAAAGGTTGGATATAATTTAAGATAAAATATTAACAGTGCAGTGCTCCGTACTTTAAGCACTTTGAACATTCATTGTTAGAAAAAAAATGCTAAAAGAAACTTTCTTTTTATCTCAGAAAATAAATAACATCTATTTATTTTATTTTTATTTGTCTAAAAATATATTTTAATAGATACAAATTCACCATAACAAGAATTAGTATCATAAACAGGGCAGACGACTCCAAAGAAAACTGTAAAAGAAATGTAAATATTTGGCAACAATTAGCAGAAGTTTTGTCTACGTACGTTTTAATTAATACTTTTAAACCAAAGTTGTGTAAGTTTAGCAGCTCAAAGTGAATTAATTAGTTAAATTTCATGGAATTTTTAAAATTTACTTAAACTTAAATGTTCAAATCATTTAACTCCATATTGTCAATCATTATAAGTAGAGTCAAAGTTATGTTTTGTGTTTTAAGACTTTAAGCACAACAGGCAGACGATTTATATTTCAATATTCAAACAGAAGTACAAAACATCTGCTTGATCACCAGTTAATAAAAACAAGACGGTAGTATGTGTATAAAATATCTTATTAGTCATCTTCTAAACATACATTATCATCCGTAAGCTGGGATGAATCAATACCAGCTGGCCGTAGTCATTTGTGCGTGCAAACAAAAAGTACAGGTTCAGAGAACAGACCTGTTGTTCAGTCATAAAGTGTCACAGAAACCTTAATAAACATTTAAAAATGTTTTTAAATCCATTTTAAAATCCATGGCAGCCTCAGGATGAAGAAGTCTAGCTGGCGGGAAAGTTTGACCAGAGTTAGCGCTGTCGCTAAGCTAGCTAATGCTGGAAATGTTCAAATCCTGATCCAGTACAGAAACTTTCCGCAAAGTTTATGACAGTTCTCAAGTTTCACTAAGTTAATATATCAATTTGTAACACAACCTAAATAGAAATGCTTATCTCCTACCATTCTCTAGTGCACACCATAAACAAGGCTAACATTCAACCAAACCAACACATTCAGCTAAATGCTAATCAAAATCTTCAGGTCAGATTTGTTGTTAGAGAAAATAATTGATCTTAGATTCAAACCATTGCTGAACATTACATTACATGCAATGTATTTAAATTTTAAAAATTGTAATTGCTAATATTATCACCCTCCTAAATTCACTTTTACAGAGTTTTTCTAGTTCCACTGAACAATATTATGTTAACTCCTTTGTTAGCAGGCAGTGAGAGTGCTATTTATCAGAAGATACTGTTTTAAGGAAGTGGAGTCCAGCTTTCTTAAATGGTGGTGTATAAAGATAAAACTTTATACACAATCCGTCTCTTTTAGAGCATGGATTTTCTACTTAGTTATAACTAAGTAGTTAAGTAGTTTCATTTTCACCTGCCGTCGTAGAAGCATTTAAATATGAAAACCTAAGTTAAGTGCATCCAGCAATCACCCAAATGGTTATTATGACAGTTTCTTATCTACTGTGCGTTTCTGAACTGTGAGCTAAAGCATAATTACAGGCAAAATAATAAACAACAACAATTGAGAAGAAGCTCTCAATTGTCTCCTGAAGAGGTAGAAGCACAAGCAGCTTCTACAAAAATGAATACATTGCCAAGTTTTTTCTTTTTTAGTCCCAAATCATTTTTCTTAAACTCGTGTCGTGAAAATCAGCTCAAACGCCTCAGCGGTGAACTTCAGAAGGCGAAACCGACAGCTGGGACATTCTCGGTTTTCAATGATATTTCTGCCGGTGTGTTTTGAAAAGAGTAAAATTGTGAGTTAAGGGTGACATAAGTACAAACACACGACAGTGTTTTTAAGATTTCACTTGGATGGAAAGTAGTCCAGTAGAAATCAAGATGACATAAGACATACATCAAAATGGTAATTGTGTTAGAAATCTTGGTAACACTTTATTTGAAGGGGGTTGAATAAGACTGACATGACACTGTCATAAACATGAATAAGTCTTCATGAATATTTATAACT
>NW_006800142.1:743553-763318 GCF_000485575.1 Poecilia formosa
TTTTGCATACATTTTAAGGCTTAGTTCGAACTCTCCATCAACCTGAGCTACAAAACCATTCCAGGATGTGTTTTTTCTTCCTAACATTGATACTTTGACAAAAAAGCAATGTCTAAAGTAATTGCTTAAAACATCCAATGTTCACCACAGTACACAGAAATACAGTCTTGGTCTCTTGGTCGTTAGATAGTTTTATACGTTCCACTTCGGTGTCTGTTTCAGGGAGGAAGGTCTTTGGTGGGACACCAACCCGCTCCGTGTCCCATGTAAATATTCATCAGCTTCTATGTAAACAACCATCCAACGCAAATAGTTTATATTACTCCCGTTTGTGTAAACCGCTGTGACATTTTTCAAACCGGTGTTATAGCAGCTGCTACGGGAGCCTAAGAAGGTCAAGCAGAAGAAAGAAAGCGCCGATATTGTGTGAAGAGAGAATCTAAATGCGACGATAGCAAGTGGAAGCCCGGAAAGTACTCTTAAAAAAAAAAGGGAACGGATTAGCAAAAGACTTACCCTTCTTTGGTTTGAATCACACAATATGATTCTGTAAAAGAAGCCGATTCTTTTTTTTTTCTTTTTTTTCTTTTCTTTGCTCCAGGCCGTGACATTTTGCCAACTTGTTATCACCCTATCGGGGTCAAGAAGTCTCTTGCCACAAACTGAACAAACAAGCTTGCTCTGTTTTATTCAACCACATGAGGATGAAGTCCTTGGTTTACAGACCGTCTGCGGTGCACTGAAGGCACCGTGGTCCAAGGCTGGCCTTCGTCCAGTTCCTACACAATTGTGCCACCTTCTGGAGTAAATGGTGAAATATAGCAGGAACAAGGAGGAATTCAAGAAGCCACTCAAGCTAAGAGTTTCTTTGTGCCGTAAGTCCCTTCTTTATGTTTCTGTGTTCCTATTGGTTGAATGCAAGAGAGCACAGGGAAGACAAGGTCACCTTTAACCAGATTTTTTATTTTTTTTATTTTGTTAGTCTGTGAGGAAAACTGTCTTTTATGTTGAGAGGAATTTTATACATAAACAGGTGAAGTTGGCAGGTGGATTTTTGAAGGCTGTAAACTTCAGAAAGACGAATCCGGTTTCATTAGCAAATAATTTTTAATTTATACCAGAGAGTATCAGCTCAATATAAATAGTCTAATTAGATTTGTACGGTGGCCGACCGGTTGTCCTCCTGTTTTCCCAGGACAGACGTCTTCCCCGTTTCTATTTCATCTCCAGTCTGTCACAGAAAAGGCTGCGGTGTTTGCCTGCATGTTGTTGGTGCACTAGTGAAGCGAGGGTGTACACATGGCTCATATTTGGGAGGCTGGGGGACGAAAAGAGAAGATTGGGGAGTGATTCAATCGCTACACAAATGGATTTGGCTAATAGAGGCAGCCTCTGATCCTGACTGGTACACAGCTGGAGCCTCCCTAATTGGAGAGGGTGAAGAGTGGAGAAGAGAGTGGATGGGGAGAAAGAGAATATGGCCCCCGGAGAAAATGCACCTCCGCTGCATCACTGCTGGGCTGACGTGGCTCAGGGCAAACGTTTAAAAAAAAACCCACACTGCTCATCATAACTCATTGTTAATATTCTCGCCCCTGAAAGCAGCTTTGTGTAATCATTTCTGGTATTCTAAATATCTGATGAAGGGTGGTCTAAGAGCAAAAAGTGGCCCACTTCACCGCAGTGAGGACCATTAGAGAAATGCTATAACTATTTATCAGCGCTGAGTACCTCGGCTCTTTTTTTCTAAATTGGAGTCGTCGTAAAATGTGTTTCCCTGAAATAGTTTGAGGTAAAAATGCAAAGCAGGCAGAGACGAGTGAAATTCCTCCTCCTAAAAGGAGTGAAAGTCAAATTCCTCAAGTTTGCTTCGTTTTTTTGCGACGCAATACTTGTCCCAGATTTATTTCTGCATAGCTTTTGATGTGCCAGTTTAAGTATTTTGGGGTTGAATGTGAATTTGTCCAGTATTTTCCCTCTTTAGGTAATTATTTTAATGCCGCTGACTGCCATTCATAATGCATTTTTCTGAGTATACTGCTATTGCAGTTTTTTTTTGTTTGTTTGTTTGTTTTTTGTCATTCGTTGATCTTCAAATCGTTTCAGATTTTTCATGATGCGTTGTCCAACGAGGTGAAAATATTTAATCTGCCAAGCATACGGGATGGGAATTAAACAACTTTTAAATGACTTTGCATGAAATGTGAAAATAGTCCAGAGTCAATGGCCATTTTTTGACGCCAGCAAGTTGAAAAAATATTTCCAAATTTGCATATGTGGAATGGGACAAAACAAAATCTGCCAAATAAGGACTTTGACTGCTAGGACTGGCATTTAAGGAGTTCAACAAACATCTTGAAAATGTATGAATATATGTTGTGTATGTTGAAATATATAGTGGTACTTATACAAAAATAAATACACGATTGAACACAATGTTTCCATGGCAAATGTCTTTTGTTTGCAAAGATAAATCTCAGTGTGTTTCAGACAGAATAACCTGAAATCATAACTTGCATTTCCCGTGTAAATGACGACCAGCATCCGTGTAAATTATACCCACATGCAGACGTGACGTCAAGTAACTGTTCAATTGGTAACGCTGATATGAGCCACTGTGACAGTTTTAACAAGTTGCTCTAATTTTGTAGAAGTTTGCTTTGGTCTAGCCTCATTAGCTTCAACCAAACTAACCTGAATATAGTAAATGAAAATACCAAGAGAAATATCTACTCTACAACATACTAACGACTTAGAAGCTTTTAACAGAATCATTTACTTCAAAAGAAACAAAAAATTAAAAAAACGGGGTTATTGTGACAGCTGTAGTAGCTCACTGGAGACAGAGCATACCTTCATTTTCTTTTGTATTTTTCTTTTAAGCTACATTTTGTAGTCGTGACAACACAGAGGAAAACGTTGGGAAAGCGTCGCACCAAAAGGAACGCGTTTATTTTAAAGAATTCTTTAAATTTGGTGCAGAAAATGTGTTTGGATTTTCTAGGAATGAGATCATTTTATAACGTCGAGCAGGGATCTCGCGACTCTTCCTTTTGCGTAAGGAGTAGATCTGGTGAGATATAAATGAAAGTATGTGTGCGCACGCCGGGAGGAGGGAGAGGGGAGAGCGACAGGACAGAGTGCAGAGTGAGAGAGCTCTCGTGTGTGTGTGTGTGCGTGTGTGTGTGTGTGTTTTAAAAGTAGGAGGTCTCTTCCAATTGCCGCAAAACACAAAGAGCTGCAGAGGGAGACCTCAGCAGGGGGGCTCTTAGCAAGGCCATCAGCTCACAGGGAAAGGGCAGAGGAAGGGCTCACATGCAGGAAACAGCCTGTAAAGGAGACGGATTTTACTCACACGATCTCGCACTTACATCCTCATGAGGACATTTAATTGTCCTTCGTATAAGTCCAGCCAGCCGGTCTATGAAGAGGTTTGATAGAGAACATCGGTGGGCAACCAGTAAGGACTAAGGAAGAAGTGTAGAGAATACGCTAACTAGATGTGCACTCCACGAATATGTCCTGATCTGAAAAGTTGGAAGAAGTGACCTCATTTTGAAAGAGAAGAAGAGAAAAGTCCAATTTTGAAATTGTGGCAAGTATGAAGGGATCACAGCAAAAATGAGAGAAAAGAAGAGGAAGACTGCATGCAAAACGTGGAAGCTGGTCAGAGTTGGTAGGAGCATGGACTGAGCTAAAGAAAGAAAAAAAAAACACAAAGAAATGTGTTGGATGGCTTTAATGTGAAACCAGAGCTGAGCTCAGACCTAAATCCATCTAAACATTTGAGGCAGGAGTTGGAAATGAATGCTCAGGACTCAAAAGTTGAATAAAAATGCTCAAAACATTTCAGCAACGAGGCAATTCAAAGTGCTTTACGTCATAAAAACATATTACCGTCACCAATCGCGAAATAAGCAATAAACTTTACATTTTGTCAAATGCCATGATGAAATGCACATCACATATGTAGATCAATGTTCCGGTTGTTATGAATCGAAGGCAGCTCTAACAGAAGGGCTTTCAGCCTCGATTTAAAGTTTCCTGTAAATTTGCTCCAGATTAGTGGAGCATAAAAACGGAATGCTCCACTTCTCCGTGTTTAGTTCAGGGATGCAGAGTTTATGAACTACTTTGCTTTGGTCAAGTCTCAACCCTAAAGCAAACATAGAAAACAATATGTAAATATGCCTTTATTTTTGCTGAAACCTGTCCTAAAGCCAGATTAAAAGTACAAATACATCCTCAAATTTTGCCCGTATTCACTAAGTACAAGGAAGAAGAAGAAGAAGAAAAAAACAAACAAGGGACAACTCTGACACTCTTTTGTTTTGTAAATGCACACCTTCACGTTCTGCCGAATCACATGCAAAGACAGTATTTATGTCAGGAGAGGAAAGGGAATAATTGGCTTGGCGCTCCTTGCGCTTGACAGCCGATAATCCCCGATCATCAGCATGTTAATGTACAAACACAGACAAATCGTCAGATCCTGTGGGTACACGTACGCACAGAAGCGAGCCGACCATCCCTCCCACCGTGTTTCCTTTGTGCGGACCATTGTAGCAGTTTTGTCTGAGCCATATGGGCTGGTTAAGGGATGTGGACCCCCAGCAGCTGAGGCTTTGTCCTCATGTCACACAGGTCACCCGGATTGTGTTCCCCGCTAATTCCTTCTTTCAGGGACTACAGATCAGAGTCTATAATGATCTGGGCGGCCTAGGACAGGGATTACTGCTGCTACCAGACATCAACAGGCCTGTGTGTGTGTGTGTGTGTGTGTGTGTGTGTGTGTGTGTGTGTGTGTGTGTGTGTGTGTGTGTGTGCGTGTGTGTGTGTGGGAAGGGGGTGAAAAACGGGAGAAGATAGAGAGAGATGACATCTTAGATGAAACACTGTTGCTGCTACTCTCTCAGCAGGAATCAATTGATTCCCTCCTCTTGCTGGAAACCCACCCACCGCACCGATATGGATCCTCCCTAACACACACACACACACACACACACACACACACACACACACACACGCTCTGAGTTTTCCACCTCATTTCTTCCAATCCAGTTTAGGCAAACAGTATTGGCAGAGAAAGTGAAGGCAGTGAAGGGAACGTAATGGCTTCTGTTGTCTTCCCTGACCTCTACTGTTGCCGTGTGGATTACAGATTACAAAGTGATTTCTGCTCCTTTCTTTTTTTTCCCCTCCACACCTTTTTACCATCTATTATGTAACAGTATTTTAACATGGCAAAATAAAAACTTAATAAAAACGAAATAAAAATTTCTCAGTAGAAACTGTGAAAGATTTCTTTCAAAGAAAAATCTGCTCCAGAGGTCACGGTGCCTCCTCTGCTTTATTTAATCTCAATTTGCGAGATTAAGTCTGTCTAATTATTTATTTTGTAAGTGAAACATTTCTTTCCTAAAATTCTTGTGATTCGTGTAATTTCTTTCTCGGTATTAATCAACTTTAAGCTCATGAAACTTGTGTAGTCTTCTCATTGTTCAGCCTTCTTTAACGCTGCAGTGTGTAACTTTTCTAAAAAGAAATCGGGCCTCTGTCTCTTTAAGAACTCCCGCTCCTTCTGAAACTTTGCAGAACTCCACAGGTCCATCCAGGTGTTTTGCTCAGATGAATGGTTGCCGCGGGAGATTAGAGGATTTCTCAAACATGCATGAAAGAATCAAGGCAATGCTCCAGATATGGTGTTGATGAGGGAATGACATTTTAACGTGACGTAGAGCTCAAAAAAGTTGACTTTACATTAAAATGCCCCTTTAACTTTAAAGTTTTAAAATGATTTACGGTTACAATTTGACAGTAATAATACCATTCAGTCATTTCTGAAGACTGTAACTAAAATGTAAATATGAGGGGAGTAGAAGTGACAGCATTTGTATTAATTAATGGAACTTTTTCTTACAAAATGAGATGCTTAATGTGAAGAACTTTTTCTCTTGTGTCCCTCTGCTTAAACCCTGTGGGGAAAAAAATACTGCAAATACGATAGGTGATGAAATACAGCATGAATCAAATGAAAGTCGGTCCTTTCAAACACAAACTGCAACTTTCACTGAGATCAAGAGCAGGAAATCCAGAGTAGATGAAAGGCTTGTTGCAACAAGAGCCTTTCAGTTCATTTCAGAAAGGAAAAAAACAACAACATTGTCGCCGTACAAGACTTTAGCAAACAGCGCTGGTCTCTCTCGCTGCCAGGAGATTGATAAGACGAGCTTACTAATTAGATCTTCAGAACAAAGATGTCTGCGTCCTAAATGATGTAGACCAAAAACAAAAAAAGATGAAGCAATGCTGAAAAGAACTACTTTTAATGGAGCAGCTGGGGGAAAAAAAACAAAAACAATTTGGGTTTTTTCCCTCGTTCCACTTTTAATTTTCTGCCCTCGTTTGTTTTTGTTGACATTGCTTCAGAGTTGAGCCTCTTCCTTCTTCCCTCTTGTGAAAGGGACTTGCATTGTAATTCATTCTCTCAAGGACCGGTCCCCATGCAAGGCCAGCCCATAATAGGGCCGAAACCATTTACCCAGCAGTTTTATTTGTGCCTCTCTCTCTCTGTATCTCTCTCTCTCTCTCTCTCTGTCTCTCTCTCTGTCTCCTTTCCCTCTCGGCTTCGGACAGATCAGGGTTGCTGTGAGATGACAGCTGTCTCCGATGCATTAGCATTGCAAATGAATTAATTAATGGAGGTGGGGTAAAGGGGGGAACCTCAGCCACAGGCCTTCAGCCTGGTTCAGGACAGAATGGGTCGAGTTCTGGCCAGGTGCTTATGAGGAACTGTGAGATGAGGCGCAGCTGACAGGCCAGATTTTAGTTTTTTTCTCATTGCATTGTTCTGGTCTTACCCCTTCAAACTTCGCAGATTACAGATTTTTCTTGTATTTTGGCAAGAATACGAGAGTTTTTCAAATGTCCTGCATCCTCAATTTAGTTCATTTAAATCCTGTTGATTCACAACAAATGTCATGAAAACATCCAGTTCATTCACAGAACTGTATAACCAATTCAATCCTATCATATACCTTATATCCAGTTAGTATTATTATTATGGATCCAGAGTTTCTCGTCTCATGAGAGTTAGCTTGTAATCATTTTATTCATGTAGCATCGCTTATTTGTCGGTTCTTTAGCACAGTACGTTAAACAGACATATAAATGTTACAACATGGTTTTCATTACGAATTTCTGGTGATTTCTGAGTCGGTAGTGATGTATTTTATAAATACGTGAGATAAGGGGTCGGATTAGATAAGTGTTCACTACTTTTCAAACAGAAACGTGGTGGTAAACCAGCTAGTTTGTTCTTGGTTATATACGCACACGTTTCCCCTTGTCCTGCGTTTTGCTTGTTTTCTCGTTTAAATGAAAAGAAACGTTCGTAGCCGACCATTGTGGCGACCGTTACAGTTTTGGTCGTTTTTTTTTTGTTTGTTTTTTTTTTACAAAAAGAACCTCTCTTACTGAAGGTTATTTTCCCCAAGGACCTCATACCCATGTTAAACAAACACATTTTAAAGTTATAGTTTGGGGTAAAACTTTGTGCAACCAAGAAAGTGATTTTGGCTTTAAGGTTAAGCCACTTAAGACAACCCTCCGTTTACCCAGAGTTTAAAAAGTCACCAAAGTTGAGCAAACTCATACTCTTTCCTCAGACACAGGGAATCAAGGTTAACCTTTCCTGGTTTTCAGGTGTTGGAAATTATACTTTTTTTTTTCTTTAAGGTTTTTTAAAGACTAATGGCGATCATTAAGATGCCGATTTTTCACAGTTTCTTGAGTGTGATGCTGGCCACCGCGTTGCTTATTCAGCATTTTTCTTAGGTTGGGCACTTAATCAATGCATCATTATTGAGCCTTATTCACGAAAACGCGGCACAAAAAGGTCGCTGCAGATATTGCGTGTGAAGAGCCCCGGCCACAGAGAGGATCGGTGTTTGCGTTTGCCCTGTAAGTAGTGCAGCTATGAAAAAGATGAATTGATTACTATAACTCCTCAAGCTTGTCACTCACCCCGTCGTCTATGTCCAAAATGTGTCAAGCTGCCAAGGCCAAATCCTGTTAATGTCGTCTTTGTAATAAAGCAATGGAAGAAGGTGATTGTTCCAGACCCCTGCAAAGATGGATCGTCATGGTAACCGGTGAGCCCTCAAGCTCCGCGCCTTCCTCAGAGGCGCGCGGAGACGTGAATCCGTCGCCAGCAGAACAAAAATCTGAGAGCGGAGGCAGAGGTGGCTGCTGGTAAACTGTTTCTGAGACTTTGGGGGGATTTAACGTGGATCATTAGAGTCTATCCGTGAGGAAAAAACGGGAGGGAAAAGTTAAAAGCACTGTATAATCCAGCCTCAGGTTACGCTACTCTGCATTTCTGACACCGGCGATGCGACTGGAGACTGTAGTTTAATTAAAAACATTGTTTTCGCAGCAACCTAGCATGAGATTTTCCAAATGTCTCCAGAAAAAATGCAGTCGTAAAGACCAGCGGAGAGTTAAACGTCCGATGCACAATCACAAAGAGAAGCAAAATATATGATTACTTTTTCTCCAGACGTCATTAGTTCTGCATTTTTGGAAGTGTGTCTTTTGTCCCGTAACACGAATTATTCCAGTTATGTTTGTTTTCCTAGCTTTTTTTTTTTTTTTTGACATTTTCTCTTGTCACCAGAATTTTCTTGCTTAAGGATCAAAAGCATGTCGGAGTTTATAGTCCTGCTCTTTAATGAGTTTTCTTAATGTTCACAATTTCACTACCTGTTGCTTATTTGCTTAGGTTCACTTCTTGTATTCATTATTTGTAGCGCGCTAAAAAAAGACTCAAAGATATTGAGTCTTTTTAATATCTCTTGAAATGAAAGGAGCTTCACTTTCTTTTCAAATCAAATTATTTACAGTCCAAACAAAACCTTCCACCACTACAAGGATATACTTTGCATGCAGTGAAGCAGTAAAATGGTTCTATCCCTGAATTTAAATTTCATTATAAATTCAGCCTTTGGGGGGAGTAACCCGGAGGTTTCTGTACAGGATATGTTCAATAAAAATGAGCAACAAGTCATGCTCGGGACAAAGCAACAAACTAACCAACAATAAACTTAATTCTGACAGCAAAAAATAAAAAATGGCAGCGGATAAAGAAGTTTTGGATTGTTTTCCACTATAGGATTTGTAGAGTGAAGCCACAGTAACCAGTTTCACAACATGAAGTAGGCGACAAGACCTAAAAAAAAAATGTAACACCCACTGATCTTCTGAGTCTTTACAAAGTTTATTTTTGTGACCAGTGGATTCCAGCTGACCGCAGCGAGTCACTGTCCGCTCAAAAGTGAAACTGTACACTTTTGACTGGAACTGTGAATGATGTCGGCAAAGCGTAGGAAAGTCAATTGTTTGCATTTCATCAAATTTATCTGTACGCTTACATGGTAACCCATTTTCATCCGTACGTTTACTCAGATTCGCCTCTCCTCCTGGTAGGATTGGTTTTCTAAAGCACATATTCTTACATCGTCGAATTTGTATATTTTCCTTACGTAAACGACCTGGATGACTTCGGCTTTCCCTGACAGAAATGCATCATATGGCATTTCTTCTTGAGTAAAAATAAAAAGGGCCAGAGAGAGGAAGGACGGCTGTCTGGGTCCTTTACAAATCCTAGAGTGGCCATCCTCCTCCTGCCAGTCCTTGCACAGGGCCACAATTAAATTCTTCACCCTCTTATTCTTCTCCTCTTTTCTGTCTCTTGAGGAGACACCTCTCTTGAGAAACCACTGAGGCTGCTTTTTTTAAAGGTCCCAGTGTGGCAGGGTGACAGAGGACACCACTCTCTCTTTTCTCTCATTTGGAAAGACCACGCCACGCTGAAAAGGGGGTTCTCAGCTCCCTTCCCAGAGAGCCCCGCTGCTCCTGCCCCCTTACCCAGCAACACCCCACCGCGTCAGCCGCGCTCGGGGAGCGCTCTCCTGGTCGGTTCTCAGATCCCCCACGCCGCCCCGCCCTAGTCTTTCTGTGTGATACCGGCGGCATTGTGAGCGGCAGACAAAGAACAGGAAGCCTGGGGGTCGGCGGGGCACGCCTCAAGGTCAGCTCAATCAGTCTCTGTGTGATGGATGTGGCAGGAAGACTTGAAAATGCAGTGCGCAGGATGACCAGATTCACTTTTTACTCTGTTCTTTGTTCAGCATTTCATCTCAGCACACACAATTTCTCTTCTGTAATATTCTATCAGTAGTAGCATTACTAATTAATGTGTAATAAATATGTAAATTCCCTTTGGGATCAATAAAGTATTTATTCAAACCTAACTGAACTTAACTGAACTGAAAGTGACAAACTTGGCCTGTCACGATAATAAATTGTGGCGAACGATAAATTATCAAAGAAATTATTGTGATAAACAATAATATTGTCGCTTTGAGAGCAGTTTCCACTGACGCAATGATAATGGCATTAAACTGTAAGTTTGCTCTCTCAAAGAACTTTGAGAGAGCAGCAGCAGAAACTGAAAGACATTTTAAATATCCAAAATGAAACACAACAAGCCAAAAACAGCGAATGAAAGGAAATAAAAACACCAGAAATAAAATTGGATTATGAAAATTGCCCTTCAAATTATACTAATTATCAGAACCTATATTATTGAGTTCACATGATTAATTGATTAATTGCTTATTACGACAGGCTTGTGACAAACTGAATTGAGCTGAGTTGTTTTGAATTGATTTGATTGAGCTCAACTGAGTTGAATCTTTTACTTTTACCAAGTAAAGTTACAGCGACTCTGCTGCTGCAGCAACAAATGCGCTAACAAGCTCATCCGTGAATGAGATTTACTGCATTTGCAGATGATGGGCAGCATTGGAGAACTGGTTCCTAAATTAATGGTGGTTAAAAAAAAAAAAAAGGCACTCTAGTCAGTGGGTGGGAGGAGGGTGTTTGTGTGTCCGCAGTCGTCATGGAGACCCCCGGCTGTGGGAAGCAGTCCAAACATGACAGAGATGACTTTACTGACTCAAGGTGACTGGGACAGGGGACAATGGCCTGTCCATTAGCGCTAATGGGGGACACATGCAACTGGATTAGGGTGAGGACACCTGGGAGGAGGAGAGACCACATGGGGAGATGGTGGCCTCCCCAAACCCACCCCTTCACACACATCACCATCAAACTTTCACTACATGGAGCAACTGCTGTGGAGCGGTGACCACCTGAAGGCATTCAGACATGAACGGACAAAATACTGTGGAAAATGTCTTTAACCTTGACTTGAAAAGCAGAGGTTATAACAAGTATGGCTGAAAAACCATATTGACACAATGTAAGCTTTTTAGCAATGGTCAACATGAATAATTATTGATTTGATTTTTGTTTAAATATTTTTAAATCCTGCCAAACTATGACATGACCTTCTCGTTTTATCCACAGTTTCACTTCACACTGTTGTTTTGTTTTTTTAAGTTGTTATGTGGCAAAACCTTAAACTGCTGCTGTGCAGGTTACTCAGCAGGTTGTTGCTAGGTAACCAAACAGTGAGTGAGTTAGTCCATGCTAGCTTAGCCTTCAGCAAAAGGTTGTTCTGCCTACATCCCCCAGAATGCTGTGCAGTTCTGGATCAGAGTTCAGTCAAATTATTGAATATTCTACCAGACATATTGTCCACTGATGTTGATTACATGTCTATCGAGTTATAATTTGTTATTGATTTATTGTCCAGTCCTCGTGATGATATTTACATCAAGCAAAACAAATTAAGCTAAACAAATTTTAATCAAATTAGAGCACATCAGCGGCACAAAAAGCTGAGCTAGAACGACGAGAGAGAAATTATTCCTCGTCAAGAACCCTCTGGGGCCAGATTAATATTCACTTTAATCGTGTTGTCGTCTGATGAGGAGAAGCTAAAGGTGGAGAGGCAAGAAATGAAACTTTTGCATTCTGGTTATGAGTAATGAATACTCAACAGAAGACACCATTTTCAAAAGAAAAAATGTTTTAGATTATTGTTGTTGGATAACAACTGATTGTCATTTTGTCCCAACTTTTGCTGTCGCCATTTTTATTCGCACTAGCATAAATGCTGCCAGGAGGATTCTGGTGTGTCGTAACTTGCCAACAGCCGACGTAAACCGGGGAAGAAAATGTTTTTCACATCAGTTCAAAGCGTTAATAAACAGATTCATGGATATAAAGTTTATGTCTATTCTTTCAGTATGTTTTACTGCGTAGTTCCAGTTAGTTATTGTTTTTCCCCATTAATTACAGTTTTTATGTAATTCAGTTAACAAAAATGTTTTCTCAATTTCACTTTTCATTCTTTTTTTAGCTTTAGTTAACTATAGTAACCTTGACAACTATAATGTGTCTGCATACAGCTCAGAAAGCACGTAGCTGCACCTCCTGGTTCTCGAAACAATATTTCTAAACCTCCCACATCTTTTTCTCTATTGGAACAAATCAAATGAAAACTGTTCTGAAACTCCTGAGGCCGATGTACCTCTATCTGCTCAGCCTCCATCCAAACCCTCTTGGCTCGTCTCTCATCCCACTTTTCCGTCTCCCCCCTCCCCCAGTGCGCGAATTCCTGCGCCCCGCTCAAGACGCCCAGTCAATTAATAAGACATTGTCTCCACCCCTTTGCTTGTGCACAAGAGGCCACCCAGGAGCGGGCGGGCCTTTCCTCTAAAGCCGCTTCACTGGTGGCCTCCAGGAATGCCAGGAGCTTTGGGAACAGGGCGGGGTTGGAGGTCCGAGGGGGTGGGGGGGTGAAGTGGGGATGGAAGGGCACAAGGGGGCATGGGGTTGGTTGGAAAGTTGGATAATGGAAACAGCCCCATCATGCTCATGTGCCGGGGCAAGCCGGTTAAAAATTGGAGGGCGACAAAAGGAAATGCTTTCCCTCCTCTCCGGGATCAAAGGCACTTCATCCTTCAGCAGTCCAGCTTAAATCCTGCCCTGTGTGCAGCCCAGTCAGAAACACACACACACACACGTTTTAGTTGGGACTTGCTTAAAGGATTTCAAGCTGGCATACATTCACGTCCTGCTGGCTTTTTACGAACCATGAGCTGATGCTGAAAACGATGGAACAAATTTATCCTTAAAATTTTACGGTGGTTTCCTATTCTCAACACAAACTTTGTATATGATTTGTGAATAATTTGCCCCGACTTATTTATTGTGAGCAGAAGAGAGTTTGATGCAGAGTGAAGCACCATATATGTATTAAAAATCATATCAGTCTCCTTGAGTAAAGTGTGTGTGTGTGTGTGTGTTTTTTTAAAGCCCAGAATTTCAAACTTTATTAAAGGAATGAGACTAATACGTTAGGAGAATTATCCTGAACCCTTCAACTGGAAGTGGAATGATTATATTGGATACTAAGAAATGATCAAGGTAAAGAAACAAGAAAATTTAAAACAAATCAACATAAAAAATGAATGTTTAGATTATCATCTGATAAAAGATTCAACTCATAAAGATGGCTTCATTCTCTCTCTCTCTCTCTCTCTCTCTCTCTCTCTCTTTTGGTCTGAAAGGTGAACTCAGGGTTTTTGCTCATAATTTGGACTCTAAATACTCTTAGGGAGCATTTGAGAGAGTTTATGAGAGTTGTTCAAACTGAACAAGGCTCACATGGTCCTGCACACACATATTCCAGAAAACAGTCCGTGTGGGTAGGTGTGTGTGTGTGTGTGTCAGCTGGTCAATCCATCATTGTCTCAGCTGGACTCTCTTTCTGAACTGACCAAAACAAAATCATTAAATCTTTTAGTGCTTACATTATCAGAGGCTTCCTGATCAAACTGAGAATAATTTAGCTAAACCATGTAGCTAAACAAACCGTTTTACCAAAGCAAGTTTAGTCATTGCAGAATCTCTGGAAGCCAGTCTGAGGTTTAGAAGATTATTTATTCGTTTGAGTGTCCTGTCAGTATAATAAAGGTGTTTTTTTTTTTTTTTACAAAACACATAAATAGTAAATAGCAAACAACAATATAATAACATCCCCAAAACAAGCCTGGCAGTCCCTAACCTGCTGCCCACATTAGACCAGTCAGACTGAGGACAGGCTGCTGAAGTCAGCCAGTAAACAGGAGCCCTGAAGCCCCGCCCACTGTCCTCTAGCCCCGCCCACTGGAAGGAAGGCTACCACCAAAACCAACAAATCCCTCCCTTCATCTTTTCTGATTCATTTTCTGGCTACTTTTTATCATTTCCCAGGTTCTGCATTGTATTAAAAACAAATGATGGCATGAATATCTTTCATAAAACAAACAAACAAAAGAAAAATCTACCTTCTGTTTTGCATGCAACCATTTGCAAAATATTTGTCCAGTTTATTCTTTAAATGCAAATGAGGATAACCCTATTTAGTTAGTTGTATTTTTTATTTTTTTTTAATTTTCTTTTATCTCATCTTATTGCAGCATGAAATTTTCTCATGACTTATGGCAGATAAACTATCCCTGTTTGAGTCCAACAGGATACTTTTCGTTCGTTGAAGACGACGCAAAAGGAAATGATTTGTAATAACATTCCACTCGGGGTTAAAATACTTCACATTTGGGTTAATGGATGAGTGGGGAAACGCCTGGGAGTAAAACAGTTGTTCAGAGAAGCAACGGTTTTATTTCATTAGGGGAAACTGACTGAAGGGACGTAGATCAGCAAGCAGAGTCAGAAATTGAGTTTGATGTTTCGAATTTAACGATCGTAATTTTCATGCTTAAAACAGAAGAGTGTCTTTTTTTCATTTCCCCCCCGGCGGCTGACTAACTGCGAACATCAAAGCACCATCATGGATCCTAATGTCATCAACGAGTCAGCAAATGAATGACTGATGTACACAACCAGGCTGAATGGTTGACCCTAACAGAATGACTTTTTCATTCCTTTTTTAGTGCAAAATGTGAGCACCTATGCTGATTTAAAATCATTACAAACCCCACAAACGTTTCCCACGCTGCATTAATCTGAACTATCGTAGCTCTGGCTGCTCGTCCACTCACCGTTGTCCTGTTGGCTGATTTTCCCACCTGAGTTGTGCATTTCCTCTCGAGTCGCCGGTTTTCCCAGCATGCTTTGAGATGTGGAGCTGTCCAAGTTTGCCTCAAACGGGATCCAGAGGGCAAGAAAAAAAAAAAGGTAGGAAAAAATTCCATATTTTTTGTCACTCATTTCCGAAAGTGAAACTTATGTGTTCTACAGATTCACTGCACAGAAAGTAAACTACTGAGTTTTGAAAACGCAAAATTCATTGCCTCGGAAAATTTGAACATTGTAAGGGGAAAAAAAAGTCAGAGTGTATTCGTAGACGGCTGAATGGAAGTGGGGAAAAACAGAAGTGTGGTCGCAACTGGGCGACCTTGAAATGATTGCCAATCAAAATCCAGTCAGTACGTTGCTGGACCTTCACAAGGATTGGACTGAGGTTGAAGTCGGATGAATCTTACTTGCGCTGAGGAGAAGGAAGATGAGAGACCAGACAGAACAATGCAGAAGAACTTCAAGAAGTTTCCATTACACCTACGGAGAACCATCAGTGTCAGCAATGCAGAAATTTTCCGCCTCAGCAGCACTGACCCAAGTATTCAGAGAGCATAAATAGGCAAAGTTTTTAGAAGCCTAACATTTCTGTTTTAAATGTCGTCTTTTTGCTGATGTCACTTAGTATTATAGTTTTCAAAGACACCACATTTGGCTTTTCATTATCTAACTTTCTGAAAAACATTTTTCACAGTTTTCTCATTTTTTTCAGCTGCGCTTGTAGCTGCCATTATTTTTATTTATGTTTATCAAAAATATACAACAGAACCTGTTTTTTTTTTTTTAAGCTCTTGTGTTAATCCAAAACTCTTTTACTGACAGAGGAGCGCAGCACAGCGAAACGCTGCAGTCTGAAGTCGACTGATGAGTCCCGTGATTGTGTGGGAAAAGACTTTAAATCGTTCTCCATGTCAAAAGATTCAACTTATTCCCCCCCTCTGAGTCCCCAGTTTTCATACGTTTCAAATGAGAGTTTTGTCATCAGTGGCTTCCTTCGCGTATTTGCAAACTCATATGAATGTTTAAATCAACCAGATGCACATCTCCTCTGTGTGCATCCTCTCTACTCAGCGGTAAAGCGTTCCCCTCTGTCCGTCTTGTTTGATGCATCACTTTCATTAGAGTCTCTGTGATGGGTTTTCAGAGTGTATCTCCCATCTACATACTCAGAGTATACAACACATTGTCTAGTAATGGATAGCATGTTAGTGCAGGGGGGACGAGATTTCAAAGAAAAGACATCTTGCACAGAGAGAGACCGAGAGAGAGAGAGAGCACAAGCAGTGTAATGAGCTTCTGCTGCTGAACATCCATGTTGCAAAATTAGCCGGAGGAAAAGTGCCCTTTAAGTGCACCATCTGTATCCTTGCATATATGCAGCAAGTGGGGTGAAACCAACAGAGGAGGGATTCAAAGCCACTGATACACAACTCGGCTTTGTTTTTCAAATATTTTGTGGTTATATCAATCATCCATAGAATTGAAAACACAATATACCCGCTCTCACATATATATATATATATATATAGAGAGAGAGAGAGAGAGAGAGAGAGAGAGAGATTTTTTATTTTTTCGATAATCTGAAAAGTGTGGCATGCATTTGTATACAGATACGGTAATCAGGCCTTGGTGCGGCTGGTGAACTGACCCGGTTATGGCAGGTGATTCATGATCCAACATCGAGTTGATTTAGAAACCTTTTTTTCTTTCCTTAACTCAGCTCATTTTTGTCTGACATGTACATTTATTTGATGATGTGAAACATTTAGGTGTGACAAAAATAGCAGGACAGAATACGCCTTTCAAGGAGTAAATACATTTTCACTGCTCTGTACTTACTTTCTTAAAGTGAGACAAAATTACACAGACTGAAAGTCTTTTGTTCTCTCCTTCCTGAAGAAAATGTTGCATTCAATGACTTTTTGACAGGAGCCTTTTCTCAACTTTAAGGAAAAGGTCAGACTCAGAGAGCGCCCTCTCCTGCTGGCAGGTCAGGCACACAAAACCCATTATACTAATGATGCAAGTGTGAGTTTTATGTGATTTTAGCTGACCAGATTACATTTTAAGAAAAATAATTTGAGTTTTTCATATTTATTTGTAGCAGTGGTGAACTTTTAGAAACTTTTTTTCGAAAGAACGGGAGAAAATATTTTAACTGGATAAAACTTAAGAGTGACTTCATTCATCTTTACTATACACATTACCTACATATTCTTGTTCAAAATGATTTTTATCACTATTTATCCTTGCTACTACATCTACTAAATGCTTTAAGATTGTGTAGATGGATCTACTAGCTGTATTTTAGGTGTGACAACTTCAGAGACACAAATATATATTCTTCCACAGGATTCATTAGACAACTAAATGGGTACAAAACTTTTCCGTTTACTACAAAGAACACAGCAGCCATTATTTATTTACCCATCATCAAAATAATCCTGTTAAAGAGGATTAAAATGATTTACCTCCGACATGTTAAACAGAAAACGTGATAGCTCATATGCTAATATGTAACTGTTGATCAGATTCATTGACAAACACCGCCACCTAGAGGCCACTCTCTTTATACAAACCTTGCATGCCTTTAAATCTATTTTATTTCTTAGAACTGGTGAAAGCATATTCAACATGCAGATGTGGTCAGCCAGTAAAAAGCTTTTTATTGAAGAAAATTAAGTTGTTTTTGTTTTGTTTTTGTTTTTTCCTCCTTCGGTCAGTTAAAGTAACCAATGTGACCTGAAAAAAAAGAGGATCTCCACAGTGCTCTACAAAGCAAATAAGCACAAAGTATATTGTTGCATCAGGTAAAAGTACTCTTATTGAGGTTTATATTACAGAACAACAGCCTTGAACAGGAACAGACAGATAAACGACTGAAAAGGGGGATAAGGTTGTTTCTTACATATAAAAAAATAAATAACTGAAAGCACTTTTCTTCTTTTGGCCTTAAAGCTTGGTTTTGTTTCTTTTGTGATCGCACAATTGCTCAGCTTCAAAGGGATCTGCTGCTACAGTACATTTTGACCCATCGACACTGAAAAATAGAAACCGGAATCAAGCGGCAGCACATGCAATATGACAAAAAAGATAAAATAAAAAATGGTGACGACGCCACGCATTCTTCTAAACTGCACATGCAAAACGACAAACTCCCCCCTTCAAAAACAAAAAAATACAATTCATGTCACAATAATCTCCTGGAGGAGGTCAGAATCCAGGAACCACTTCCCATATGGCTGCTTTTGCATCGAGTTATGACGTAAAGAGTCATTTTAAGCCAACGTTGTCTGAAAAAAAAAAGAAGATCTGTTAAACTTTTTTTTTCCTCTAATGTACATCGACAGCCACCAAAAACAAAAAATATTTGGACTACTCCGCCTTGTCAGTTAAACGAGTATAAACATTACATTACTTTCAGTACAAAAAAAAAACAGCAAAGCTGCTCACATGAACAGACATTTATTGAGAATATTTCGATAAATTTCAGTCAAATACGCTGTAACATACTCAGGTTGATTAAAGTGGTTCCCTTATTATAGACTATATCAATAAATACACACACAAGATGAGCCTCTTTCCATTCTGAAATCCCTCCCCAGCCCCTTTTCTTTTTTTCTTTTCTTTTTTTTTTTCCTGAGGCAGAAATAGAAATACTACTGCAGTCTTTCCTCAAGTTCTTTCCTCAAGTGCTCCTGGCAGGAGAATCGCTTCATTAAAGGGCCGCGTCGTTTTAAAACATCAAAATCGGTTTGGGCACTTCAGCGCCGTGATCGGCTCTGTTCAAAGAAATAAAGCAGACTTGTCCCCAGCGGTGTACAACAGAAGCCGTGCATTCGGTGCTAAAAATATATAATAATAAAAATAAACGCAACACGCACAGAAACAACGCTCCAAAAAGTCACTTTAGCAACAAGACATGCTAACCTCTGTCTCTGCTAACACAAACAGTGTTTGAATTAAAGAAAGAAAAAAGGATTAGTTCCACCAGGTGTGACGTTTCAACTTCAAAATGGAGGAAGAGGGAGACATTTCATTAAACTTGCAAATTCAGAGTAACCCATCCCTCTCTCTCTCTCACATTTTTTTTCCATAGCAGGACAGCAAACATGGCGCTCGTCAAAGCGAGGGGGAGGAGGGGAGAGTTGTCCCCAGGAGACTCTGGAGCCAAACCGGCCCTTTAATGTGATTCACTGATCTGTTCCCCTGCTAAGAAAGTGAAGCTTGGTCCCACAGAGACGCGGAGTGGAGTACGGTATTTTCTTTGGAGCAAACAGCAGCGCGGCGCAACAGTTAATAGAGCACGGCTCCCAGAGGAGAGCACAATATAGGACACTCTTCCCTCTTCCTCCACTTGAGCTATTAATACACCCAAACAAAAGAAGAGGCTTAATGATGCAGCAACGGGGAACTCATGCGAGCTAACTTAGACGAGAGCTTTGTAGTGTTTAGTTTCAAGGATTCCAGTTGTTTTTGTTTTGTTTTTTAAAGGCAACGGATCCCCACTCTGCTGCTTCTGCTTTTATGGTTGATGCTATCGGATGAAAAACGAAAAAAGAAGGGGGGGGAAAAAAAGCACAGTACGTGTACATTGTGCTACGCCCTTTTATGTTTGAACCCATTTGATTTGTTTTTTTTATTTTAAAAAAAAAACAGGACAAAAGCCACACAGAGGCGAAAAGAGGTGCATAGTTTTTAGGCATGAGGG
>NW_006800142.1:763735-785569 GCF_000485575.1 Poecilia formosa
CATAAACAAAATACAGTATTTCAGTAAGTAGTAGAAAGAGAGGCATAACAACTAACACGACTGTCGAACTACACCAACTAGAACACTGGGACGTTAGAATATTTAGGCCAGAGGGAGAAAAGTTGAGATGCACAGAGCGACTGAAATCAGACCATTTTTAGCTTTGCCAGCTCTCACCGATGGAAACTCGAACATCCCACCTTTTTTCAAGGCAGTGAACACACCACTCCAGCTCTTAAAAACCATACTTTCAGAAAGTCTGACCTTTTAGCTTTTGACCTCTTTCTGTTATGGAAATGTTGGATTTGAAAATGTTTGGCAGCCTTCTAGAAATCTCAAGAGGCTCTCCGTTCTCAGAAGGTCCCCCTTGAAAATGAGATCTGGATCTCAATGGGGTTTACCTGGTTAAGAAGCCGTGCTAATCTCTAATATGAGATGCTAAAAAGCATTAGCATTTCAAATCAGAAATCAATTAGTCTTGTTTTGAAATAACGGAAAACCTTAAAGCTACAAAAACGTCTTATAAAGAGAAACTGTAGTCGGCTGAAATTGGTGTCGGCAGGTCAAAGCTCAATCGGTGCGCATTCGTTAAAAAAGAGCGGGGTTTGGTACATTTATAACGAATCAAAGGAGTAAAACTTGAAAGTCCCACATTGAATCGGGGCTCTTCAATGTACAGGTAAACAAACTCACACTGAATCAAGTAGGAATCTGCCTCAAAGGCCATAAATATAAAAAAAGGATAAAAGTGGTTTATGTTTCAGTTCACATTATATCATGCACTAGAAACCTAGGACTAACCAAATGTCTGCACGGTTCCTTATTTCACACACGGTAGGAGGAGCAAGGGCAGCATCAGAGATGAAGAACAATCCAAGTCAGACATGCAGAGCCTTTAAAAAGTATTCACACCCTCGGATGTTTTTACCTACTTATCGTTTAGCAAATCAATCATGAGCAAAAAAAAATTAGACTTGTCTTTCACACAAAAAAACAACTCCTTTGAACTCAAAGTGAAAACTTGTTTCTACAATTAAATAAATAAAAGTATTTAACATAAAACAAGTGATTTCATAAATATTCACTTGGTTCAAAGTGACTTGACTTCAGTTAACAGAGGTCCAGCCAGTACGATTATGATTAGAGGAATAGAAATCACATGAGTGAAGTGAGTTTGTGAAGCAATTGCAATACAAAGACACCCGGCTACCATTACAGCATGAAGACTAAAAATTACAAGCAAATCTGACAAAAAAAAAAATAAAAATTGTTAAGACGCATCAGGAGAAAAAAACCGTCTTGTGGCGGGACTAGAAAAGCCCGCGAAAGAGTTCAAACAGTTTTGTGAGGACGATTGGCGGAAAACTGCAAAGACCAACTTGAAAGGGTGTGAATATTTACGCAGTCACTGATTTTATGTTACATATTTTTATCAATTTGTAGAAATCAGTTTTCACTTTTGAGATTAAGGTTTTTTTTGTTTTTTTTGTCAAAAAACTGAAAAAAAAAATTGTTGCTTATGACTGATTTAACAAAGCAGTAAAAAATGTTAAAAAAAACAAACTAAAAACATCCAAGATGGGTGAATACTTTTTATTGTCCCTGTTAAACAAAAAAAGTTTGAAGACTTCCAAGAAAGCAACACGACTTTGTTTGCTGCCCTGCAGGCTCCTAAAATATCCCCACCTCTGCACTCGTAGCTGGAAACCGGACATTACTTGATTCGGCTGCAATTTTGACACACACACACACACACCACACACACACACACACACACCACACACACGAAAACCACCTTCCTGTTACAAAGTAATTGCATTTCGTTATTTCTGAACGGGAGACCACTTGAAATCGGCCATTTTCAATCGTCAATCAGAGAAAGCTCTACTTCATCACACATCGAGCGGATCTGAATTCTCCCAAAGATCTAATTGACTGTAGTGGGAAGGACGCAATTAAAATTTTTCACTTTTTCTTTTCTTTTTTTTTTTTTTTTTTTGGACGCAGCGCGACCCAAGGAAAACCCACCGCTGCGCTAAACGCCGCGCTAACCGCTGCCGACCCGGAGGATTGGACCGTGCTAGAGAAGCGGCCATTTTAAGTTTTAAAGTAGCTCCACATCCAAACTCGGCTCTGCTCTCAGGGTCACAAGAAACGCTTCGTTTTGGGCAGAAACTACAAAACACAGTGGGCTGAAATGCTCACATGTTTTCTTCTTTAATCTTTTATGCATACATTTTTTTAAATTTAACAATCATCAACACCGTCGGCTGTTTTGTTGTTTTTTTTTCTTTGCGTCCATGACACTAAAGTCTACATGACTGTTAATAACCAGCCACTGCAGTCATGTCTACAAAACCCACCGTGTTTTCTGCGGATAAGGAACCGCACTTACACAAAAATATCTGTTTATTCTTCTTTTTTTTTCTTTTTTTTTTTTTTGAACACTCGCATGTATCTATTATTTCTATTCAGGCTCATTTGGAACCATTAATAAGTTAACAATATAGCTTATGATAAATAGATTACAGTCTAAAATTCACATATAAATAAAAGCTCAGCCTCTCGGACGCGATTTCACCCGAGGTTTGGTTTGGCGTCTTCTCCTCCCTTACAAAGCGTCCGCAGTTTAAATACTACAGGTTTCCCTTTAAAAAAAAAAAAAAAAAAAGACGCCTAGACACGGACAGATACGAAGTACGAGGAGAGGACCGACGTTGTTTTGGGGTTATTTTTGTTTGTTTCGTTTTTTTAATAAGGACAGTAAAGACGTCTCTCCCTTCCATCTTCCTGGACCGGGACGGTGGGGCAGCCCTTAAGACAACAAAGACAACTTCTGCCTGGTCCAGACCCTGATTGATAACAGAGGAAGTGTGAAAGTCAGAGAAAAAGAAAAGAGAAGAGAGGCTATTGCTAATGGTGATTGATTGATTGGTTGATTGATTGATTGATTGATTGATTGATTGATTGATTGATTGATTGATTGATTGATATTACGGTGCAAGCTGCTGCTCCTGCTGCATGCTCGGTTCTGGTGACATGCAGACGTCCATGCAACGGAGCTGGAGGCGGCAACCGAGTCGACTCCACGGTCCGTCGAAGCAAAAACTGCGTCCGGATGCGTCGCCTGCCGCCTCACTGTCCTTCCGAGAAGCGAAAGGCCGAAAGTGCGTTCTGGTCTCCGCAGTCCGTCTCTTCGGCGCCCGGCATTTTGACGGCGGGGCTGTTGGAAGGCGGCGGGTTGGGCTCGCCCTCCGTTAGCGTCTTCTCTTGAGACTGTGAGGAGGAGGAGGAGGAGTGGGTGCTCTCGCTGGAACTGCTGCGCGTCTCCGTGCTGGTGCTCGTCTTCTTCATTTTCCTCCTCTTGGCCAGCGGCGCCTTGTCCACCGTCTGTAGGCGGAAACCTTCCCGTTTGCATTTGTTGAAAGCCTGAGATGAAACAGGAGGGAAGACGACGATGTCGGTCAAATGTTTATTTCGGTATTTGGTCCAACGTTTCTGTTGCGTTTGTTAAATACAGAGCTGTGTTTTTAATTAGGCCTGTCGCCACAACAAATACTGCAGGGTGACAAATTGTCCCAGTAATTTTTGCGGTAATATTGTTTTCAGACCGTTTTCAAGTAACTTACCATGATATTGCAAGTTCGCCCTCTCTCAAGGACCAATAAACTTCCATTTTGTAAAGAATACTAGACAATATTTCAAATATCCAAAATAAAACACAACAACCAAAAACAATAAATAAAACAGAAACAAAAACCACACACAACCAAAACCATTAAAAAGTGGATTATAACGTCTCTGTGAACAAAATAGCCCTTCAACTGCTTATAGCGACAGGCTTGTTTTTAGCAACAGCAACTCCCTTGTAATCTGCCAAGTGTGGCAGAAAAACAAACCATCCCTCTCTATTGAATGTGGTGGTGGGAGAATCATGCTGTGGGAATGCTTTTCCTCAGAACAAACAGGGAAGAAAAGAAAAATCCCTCAACAATGAAGAGAAATGGTTTAGCTAAGAGGATAATCTTGTGCTAAAATGGTTCAGTCAAGATCCAGATTTAAATCCAACTGAGACGCATCCAGACGTCTAAAACCAGCGGACGCACAACCCAAACGACATGCAGCTGCGACGACATCAAACGATGACTCTTCAGCGTCTCCGCGACTTCTGTAAACGAGGTTCGCTGGATTTGGCGGCGGGCTCCCAGAAGGAGAGCGCTACTAGAATAGAAAGAACATTCTCACCTACTTTCTAACAACAGCGTTCTTTCGCGGCGCTCTTACGTTAAAGGTCGCTTTGACGCAGGTGTGGACGGAGGCAGTCGAGGAGCCGAGAATGTCGGGGGTCATGAGTGGGTTGGAGGACAGCTGGCTGTCGTCCTGGAGCCAGGCGTTGTAACGGAGGCCGCACATCTTAATCCTCTTGTCTGGGTCCACCGTCAGCAGCTCTGCAGGGGGTGGGGGGGGAAAGAGACTCAGATAATTCACTTAACACATGAGCGAGGAAGGTGAGTCATGTGTGAGTCCCACAAAGGAAGTGATTCTCTTCCCCCGAGCAGGTGCTTAAGCCAACGCAGAGAGCTCGCAATGTTCCTGTTGGCTAATAGCCAGCAGGGGGCGATAGCAGGGATGATGATTGTGTGTAAAATTGCTCTGAAATTTCTCCAGTGCTTGATTATCGTGTTAAAAATGTTCTTAATGAGGATTTTGCTCTCAAACAGGTTGGAATTTGAAAGAACAAAAGTATGGAAAACAATAATTATTTTTTGAAAAATATGACAGGAAATGGACTGGGGCAGAGCGACATTTCACATATCCAGGTCACCATCTATTGGGAATGGTCTGCATTTCTGATTCAGTTCAAACAGGGAAGAGTTTTAAACCACCACAGTAGAACTGCAGCTAATGACCATTTTAGTGATCGATTAATCGATCATTTATCCTGATAATTAATTGATTAATCAGATTTTTGAAAACGGTCACATTTTGCAAATTACACAATTTTCAAAATACGTTAAAAGACGCAAATAAAAAATAATTCAACTCGGAAAATAAACATAGGAATCTAATATTGCCTAAAATGCAATATTAGAATTCCTTTTAATGAACGCTTGATCATTTGTAGCAAAGAACGCATCGACAGCTAAACAGTAAAAGAGCTCAGCGCTTTCTGCCTTCGTTTATACATTCTAGAGTTGATCTGTTGATTGTTTTTAGGTTACTGGTGAATAATTAGATAGTAAAAGGTGCTAAACAGAACTTATTTACAAAATTTGAACTGGGTGAAGCTAATAATGCCACTTGAGGAGTTCTGCATACAATAGATTTACAGGCAAATGTTTTTTATTTTATCTTAGACACTTTTTTTGTTAAGGTTTTGACCTAATTACTGCTTTGAGTACGTCATTTTTTCAGCAAATACCCTGTTTTAGAGTCCGTTAACAATTAATCGACTATTAAATCAGTTGACAATCATTTCGTTTCAGCCCTACACCGTATGGAAAATTTCTGAATAATGATTCAGTTATTTAAAAATGGTGATCTAAATTATGCAACTGGGTCACCTACAGTTTGATAAAGAGCCATTATGATATCTATCAGATGCAACCCACAGACAGTAACAGGCAGTTCCAGGAAGAAGAAGTGGCTCTAAGCAACAGGTTTTCTAGCCTTGTAGTCAGTAAAGATGTAACGAAGGGTCAGGTGCTCAAGTTAAAAAAAAGAAAAGAAGGGAAACGTAACATTAATTAAGTTAAGTGGGTAATTGTAGACACACACAAAAAAAAATCAACATTGTTACATAACAATTATGACAGAGAAAGAAAATGGTTCATTACCGAGACGCTTGTGGCGAGTTGATACACGTTACTCATAAAACCAGTTTAATATACCGTATAATTCAGTACATGATGAATGCTCCACTGAAGTTCAGTTGAGGACAAACTTCCTGTTTTGACAGCAATTTTATATCTTAGTTCAAATCTGTGCGTCTTATCTGCAATGCTGCCGACATGTTTACATCCCAGCTTAGAAAAGGTTTTCGTGCCCTTTGAACCAGTTTGCTTCACATGAGAACATTTGAGCGTTTCGCAGGGTGTAATGTCATCGACCAACACAAAGTGGTGCATAATAATGAAGCGAAAGGAAGTGATGCGTAGTTTTAATGTAAATTATGCAATTGTACAGTGCATATGGAACGCATTTGCAGTACTTTTTCCACATTTTCTTGCGTTGCAACCCTATTCCAGATAGTATTAAATTATTCTCTTTTCCGCAAAATTCTTCATTCTTACATAAATGTGATATCTTGGTTTTCTGTTTGAAATAAATTAGCGAAAACTCTCAAAGCTATTTTCCACATCGTCATGATGGAGTGTTTGTGTGTAGAATCTTGAGGAAAGAAATTAGCTGTATACAATTTGGGATGGCGCTGTGCCATAACAGAATGAGGAAAAAGTGAAGCGCTGCGAATGCTTTCCAGATGTGTGGTATTTACTCTGATACCCCGACATAAAATCAAGGGTAATCATCTTTGTTCAAAATTCACCAATCAGACAGAGCCCACATAAATGCAGGTTCTATGAAGGTCTCAGGTTTGTTAGAACATTCGTAAACAAACAGGGAACAGAGCAGACAGGTCAGGAATTACAATGTAGGGACGCTTAAAGCGGGTTTCAAAAGTAATATTCCAAGTTTTGAACACCTCACAGAGCACCGTTCCATCAATCATCTGGATAACGGAAAAAGTGTGAAGCTTCCAAAGACATGGTTGTTGTGGAGATGGAAAAACTCCACAACAACCATGTTTATGTAGGAATGGATTACGAAGCTACTTCTCTCTGCTGCGAATTTATTGAGTTCAGTATGAACTGAGAGTCTTGGAAAAACCAGGTTTTTCAACCTCTTAAGAGTCACAAGTGTTTTTCACTCTGTGCGCAGTCCGGCAGGGTCGCACTGACTCCGCACGCACTTTCACAAGTTTTATGTTGTTGTGTAGTTTCGGGAACTGACGGTCTGACGGGACAACCCCAGTCCCTGGTCCGACTGTCATTCGCTGCGTTCCTTTGCTGAGGTTTAGAGAAGGTTGGAAATGTTGGCCAAATAGTCCTCCACCAATTAGGATCGGGTTAGACCAAAACATGCTAGAAATTACTCAATTATAAGAATAAAACATCAGAAAACTAATAGAATAATACACAGTCGAATATGAATACATGTGGTTGAAAACCAACATTTGTATTGAAGAGTGTCTTAGACCAAATTACCTCCAAATCAACTACTTTAATACACCGATATGTGTAGGTTTAACACAAAATAAGATGCTTTATTTTTGTATCTAATTATGTATTTTTAATATTGTAGCAGAACACATAGTGAGAGGTTACAGCCTCACCTTGTATGAGGTCCTTAGCCTGCTGGGACACATTTCTCCAGGCCTCGCCTCCAAAAGAGAAATCCCCCTGCTTGATTTTGTGCATGATCTCCTCAGCGCTGGTGTGGGTCAGGCTCTTCTCCTGACACTGAAAAGGCACCTGTCCAGACAGCATGGTGTACTGAAACCAGAGGAAAACCAGCATCCATCAGGGGCACAGACCTAATCACCGGCACTATATGCTCTAATGCTTAACACATCCTCCGAGTGTGGCGCGCAAACCGTTAAATGTTTGTTTTTACTTTACGGCGCGGCGCCCTGGGATGGAGCCGGGAAAGGAACGAGGCGCCGGCGCTTATATGGCACGCTTTAAAAGCGTTCTCGACCGATCACGACCGTCCGCATTTTTTCATTGTTATGCTGGAGGTTGTTGACCGTGGCTGCGGCGGCACTAAAAAGTAGAGTGTCCTGTGCTCGGTTGAGCAAACAGGATGCTCTCACCTTCGCCCGCTTACGTCTGCCCTCAGATTTCTCATTAAAAAGGACAGCAGCGGGGGAAGAGCACTTTTGGCTACCGTCTCAGCTCGCTTGGCTTGCAGGGCATTGTGCACACAGCATGTCAGAACCCGTTTTTATCAAAGCTTCATAAAGCAGACTGCGATGTATCCCCCCTCCCACGCCCCCGCAGGGAGAACAGCAAAGCGGCGCATAAATATAAAAGCCATTGCTCTGAATGGATGACTGGCCAGAACAGAAGCAGAAATTTCTCTCTGCTATCTGTGCCTCTCTCTTTGTCCACACACAAAGTCTCCTTTTCTATTTCCTCCTTCATCCAGAAATGTTTAAAAAAAAGGACCAGATAAGGATGGCATTTTTTTTGGAGGAGCTGGTTTGGTCATTTTCTGTTCAGATTAAATCGAGTCCGGTTACCACAGGACACCAGGAGCTTAGGTGGAAATTATGCAGGATACCCAGCATTCATCTTTTTGAAATCTAAAAACTGTACAAGACAAATGAATCGGCTGAGTACAAAGCTTAAGATTAGGATAGATTAACCTCAAATAAAAACTTTAAAGAGGATCTGCGGATTTAAATAGTGAGTATTATGAATTTATATAATGGAGTCATTACAAAGGATGTTCCCTAAAAGCTAGTGAAAAATGTTGTATGGTTCTCTAACACAAACCAGAATTTTGTGGCTGATTTCAGATTTATTTTATTCTTTTTAAACTGTGATCTCCATCTTTGGCCAATCGTGATTTCTCTTTAGTTAATGTTTAAAAATAATAAAATGTTTGTGCCTACCTGCAACCATTCATTTTTTTAATATTAGGAGCAACGCGCCTTTACTGCTACATTATGTGGAAGTCATCTTCCGCATCTCATATGTGATTAGTACAAGTAGCGCGGCTATTCAGAGTCTCTGCAGGTTTCACCAACTCCAATTTTGGACATTTCAAGACCTTTTTAAGACCATTACGAATGGAATTTAAGACTCATATCTCCAAAGAAATGTACGAACTTTGTCCAGCCAACTTGCGATAAATTTGCACTTACCCATTATAGATGCAAAAAAAGCTAGCTAGCTAGCAAGGGTATGTTAGTAATGAGTCACAGAACGCAATGATGTCTTCCTGTGACTCAACTTTTTGCCCGATAGAAAAGAAAATTAGTTCTGCCAAGACAAAATTTAAAACCTGACTAATGTATTTAAGACAGACTTACTTTTTTTTTTTAAATAATTAAGACATTTTAAAGCCTTAATTTTAAATACCAGAATGTAAGACTTCTGAAGGACCCGTGAACACCCTGTTATTACTAAACTTTTAGGCAATTTGAAAGTACAAAAAGATGACACGGAGTAACTGGGAACCTAACCAAACTAAACAAAAATGTGTTTAATTCACAGTGGTTTGACTTTATAACTCTGTTCTATTTTTATTTGAGCCAGAAACATTATGCATTTTACCTCTTGATGTTTTACACAATTTAGTAAAATATGTGATTTTATGACTACTAAAACAAAAAAAGACAGGGATAACAACAGCATGTTGCATATTGAATTACACTTCATTATTCCGATTACCAGTATTATGTGTCGCACACTCACCAGAATGACCCCCAGACTCCACAGGTCGCAGGACTCATCATAGCCGTTATATTTGAGGATCTCTGGGGCAGCATACTGCAGGGTGAAGCAGGGAGTCTTCAGCAGCTGATTGTCTGGTGGTTTCAGACGCGCAAAGCCAAAGTCTATGATTTTTATCTCAGAGTTCTCACTCTCGTCTGTGAAGAGCAGGTTCTACGAAGCAATTCGAGACACGGACAGCAATCATTTTCTGTTTTTTTCTTCTCTCTCTCTCTCTCCTTCTGCTCGGTTCAGTCAAGAGCCTGCTAAATTGTACATCGAGACTGGCCGGGGTCCTTCTGACCCGTGTTAGGGTCAAACAATTTTACTCTTGTTTTGAAGAAGATTGCAGAGTCAGAGTGACAACAAGCCACATCATATGCAGTTCAGAAAAACACAGTAATTCTCCCTTCAAAGCATATGATCCAGCCAGGCTGCATTTACCGCAAAAGATACACATGGAAAAAAATAAAAATGTAGCTCTTTTGAGTTATGTGTGGTACCTCTGGCTTCAGGTCCCTGTGCACCACTCCTACGTCATGCATGTGACTGACAGCAGACACCAGTTTGCGCATGATGCGGCTGGCCTCTGTTTCACTGAAGTGCTGCTTCCTCCGGATTCTCTCCAGCAGCTCTCCTCCACCGAGCAGTTCCAGAACCAGGAATGTGTGGAGCTAGACCAAAAAAAAAAAAAAAAAACCAACACATTAGTTTCAGAGATTTTTCACTTTAATCGGCCTCGGAAAGTCAAAAACACGCTCAAAGAATGCACCATTGGGAAGCGCTACCGGAACAAGCTAGCTCATGACACAACAGTGTGGACGCTGTGACTGAGCAAAGGTAGTTGTTCTCAATGTCACCGAGTTGTTTAAAAAGGAGGTCAGGAGAACCACAAAAGACAAAAGAAGCTATTTAAAAGGAAACTGCATCAGGTATGACAAACCAAGTCTTGTCAGAGCTTCATTAAGGCTGCCAGACGGCGAGAGAGAGAGAGAATTTCAACTTCAAAGCTGTACATTAAACATTAAAACAAAGTTGCTCTGTTTTATTGTTATGAGCCTTCAACCATACATTCTTGAAGCGTGTTGAATGTGGAAACATTTTACAATTGCATATTTTATCGTCATAAGGAGATATAATGTCGTTGCTAAATTACTTTCCTACACATTTGACAATGCAGAAACGAGTTGAGCTGGGCTGCTTTAGATTGACATTGTTCACCTCAGCATGCAAAATGCTTGAAAGTGAACCTGACAGCATGACCTAGTTCCTGATTATTTCGTCCAATTATCAACTGACCCCTTGGAGGCACTCGTAAACCATTGAGATATTATTCCCAGATGATCCTTACATAATGAAAAAAATATATATAATAAAAGAAGCGGTCCACATTCTCCAAAGAGGGAGAGGACTACTGTGTTTCCTGAATAGAGTGCTCACATTCCCTTATATTATAAATCTTAAAAACACAGTAGAATCTGGCTGAAGTTGCTATTGTCAGGTCAAAGCTTGGCAACAAAAAAAAACCAGCGGCTTAGAAAATGACTTTCTTATTGGTGCATTTCAGAATAAACACACCTACAGTCAGGCTAGCAAACATTCCCATATTTGGGCTGATGCTGGTCTGTTTATATGTTTGCCACACTCTATTAAAACTATCCCCAAGCCAAATAAAGCTGATAAAAAATACATTTAACAGCACAAATTTAATTAACTGTTACAACTTCACCTGGATGCCAAACAGATGAGCGAAACATGGATCAGCCGCAGCCCGTCCCCGATCTCATGACGGTGAGATCAAATCATAATAGTATTGAGTAAAAGTGAAAGGGCTCTAATAAAGATGGAGGAGAATAAAGCGTTTGGGCAGCAGGGTACAGTTTCTCATTAGCGCTGGATCTGAGGAACAAAAGCAGGACTCAGCGGAGACGGAGCGAGGCAGCGCCGCTTTGATCTGGGTCACAGGCCTGCGAGGTACAGTAATAACCCCGCTGAGCTCATCAGGACTAAAGTGGTGCTCCTGGGCATGAAGGACTTTGGCTAATGAACCTGTGTGCAGTCAGACGCTTGGAAACACCTTCCCAAATAACCGAGGTAAGCCACGTCAAAGCGTATGCGCACTCACTTTGGGTTAAGTGTGCAACTCTATTAGCAGCGCAAGTGAAACTAGGTTGTTTCCACTCAGCTGAACAAAAAAGCTTGTTTATACAGCTGTGGTTCAGAAATAAATCAGCTTTGAAATATCATGCACACAGAGATATTCGTGGACAACACGAGAGCGATGCAGAAAGAGACCGAAAAAGGCTCCCGGCAGGCTCCCATTAATCTGTCCTGTTCCAGTTCTAGGACTTAATAAGGCTGCGGGTCCCACTGGCTCCGCAGACCGAACGTTGCCAGATCCAACCTTACCTGATCGTGGTAAATTTCATGCAACTTCACAATGTTCGGGTGGCCGTCGCAGAGCTTCAAGGCCGCTATTTCCCTCTGAGTCTGCGCCTCCATCCTAGAGCAGACACGAACAAGCACAAAGAGGAAAACGTCTCAGGTGATCTCTGTGTCTTGCAAGTGGTTTGTATTTTGGATTTTGGTGTAATTTTACTGAATCAGTTCATAAAAAATGTATAACTGAACAAGTTGGGTCACTACTCCTGTGACCTGGCAAGTGAATATAGCCAATGGAAGGATGGATGGTATGATTGTGCTACTGAATGTAAAACAAATTATTCTCCATCAACCTGTAACTTTTAGCACTTCCAGAAAACCATTTAATCATTTAGACAACTGGGAATGGTTTCATCATGAGAAACATTTAACTATAAGGCTATGGTGGAAGAAAACCTGCTGGGGGATGCAAAAGAATCTCAAGATTACAGCAGGACAGTGACACAAATTATGCAATCTGATCAAAACTCATTAAAACCCCTAAAAAATTCCAGTGAGATACAGAGGTTTGCACCTGTAAAGTGGTAAAAACGACAAATTCAAGGCGCTGAAAATGTCAAGAAATGTGCCAAAGCAGCTTCGACGAGTAAAGCACGATTTCTATCCCGGATTGTCCAGATGAGGTTTGTTTTTCGGCTGTGTGCCTCCCTAATAAAGCGGCGCCAATATCTGGAGCGATATTTGTCAGTGAATGAGAGTGAGGAGCCGTAGAGTCTGCGGCGGCGAGCGTCCAAGATGCGAGCAGGGTTTGTGGGAGTATTGGAACCAAAAAGCAACAACTGTGTGAAAAGAGATGGATTGCTTGAGATCATACCTGGCGCTCTGCTTTCTTCCATTAGTTTCACACATGATGTCTTATGTAATACTGCCATAAGACCTTCTTTAAAAGGAGGCTGACCAATACCCAGTTTTCTTTGTTTTTGTTTGTTTGTTTTTTGCTAGAGAAGCCAGTGGTGGGCTGGATGCATCCGATGTAACTATAAATACACCAAAGTGTGAAGCACCAAGGTGGAAAAACACATTTCTAAAAAGAAGCTTGTACCGTTTGCTGACTATCTTGACTGCGTATTGTTGTCCGGTGTTTTTGTGAGTGCAGCGGCGGCAGATGGAGAAGCTGCCCTCTCCCAGAGCGCTGTCCTGCAGGTCCATCTCATAATTCATGTAGAAAGGGGAGTCCTGCACAGAAGAGAAACGGTGGACCGGTGGTTCAGTACGTTACAAACACAGACCGAGATACAGATTATGGGGAAGGAGGTAAACAGAAACCAGATTAAACAGCGTCAAACAAAGTCAAGAACCAGGTTCAACATCAAAAACTAAATGCTTCTTCACTCCTTCAGATGTATGAACTCCAAGTATGTTTAAAAGAAAATACTTAAACAGAAACTATTGTTTTGAGGGACAAAAAGAAGCTCTCCAATTATAAATGAAGGGCAAAATAGAGCGGCTTGCAAAAGTATTTACACCTCTGAACTGCTTCAGAGGTGTAAATTGATGTCAAGTTGCATCAATAGTTTCTACGTATATTATTGGGAATTTATATATTATTTATATTATGGACCAATGAATGATATGACTTATGCCAAAAATTAATTCCCCCTTGGGATAAATAAAGTTTGTTTTTTATTGAAATGAATTGAAAAGGTTTAATAAGTAAGAATATGTTTGTTCTGAATAAAGTTACTCAAGACATGAACATTCTTTTCTCTCGCACTCCGTTTACACACAAAGGCTAACAACTTGAAAAGCAGATGTCTATGAGAAACCATGGAACAAAGCTTAGTTCGGCTTAAAACTTTAACTTGTATAGTTAGAACTAGGTACTAAAAAGAAACAGGCTTCCACGCGAGCTAAAACGTTTACAAGTGTGAAAGTAAACCTTTAAAAAGTACCAAAAAAGTAAAAAAATAAAAATAAAAATTGGTCTACTTGTCAACTTTCTTTCTTTTTGTTTTTAAATCGCTCATATCGAAATGCCCCTGGGATAAAAGACTGAAACAAAGTACAGACTTAAAACCGTTGTGGTTCTGCTTTCCCAAAAGGCAACATATTGCCGGCGTTCATGGGAGAAAAAGAAACATTGTGTATTAAACGGGCTCAGGCCTGAACGCGGATCGCAAAGTGACGCAAGCGAAGTTCGACAAAAAGAAAAAAGAAAAATTGAACTTGTTACAAAGAAACAGAGAAAATCTAACGGCCGCGACTGCCGCCGTTAGTTTTAAGTGTGTTTTTGCTATGGGTCGGGGGGCGGGGGAGAGACCCAAGTCTGCTCGTCTCACCTTCATCATGGCGCTGCGGGCCACGGCGGCGGAGCCCGGCCTCTCGGAGCCGCCGCACAGCTGGATGGGGTCGTCCATCACCACATTCCTCTTGAACAGGATGGAGGGGGCCATGAAAGAGTATCCCTGCGAGCAGAAACAGAAGAGCGCGGTTGTGTTTACATTTCACCGAGTCATTTAGAGAGGAATAAACCGCAAGGAGCAAGAGCAGAGGAGGCGTCCTTCACTGGGGAAGCGTCGTAAAAGTCCTCCTGACTTTAACCCGTCCAAACTGCGCTTCTTGGCTCGTTTCTGAGTGACAGCTCGCCGTCCAGCTGTAGCTATTGTCAAAACTGTCATTGTGCTGCGTGACTGCTTAATTCCAGCTGTGGGGAGCCCAGAGCTTTGAGCTGGCGTTCATCTCCCTCCGTTTCCACCCCCCCACCGACACACACACACACACACACACAGCTGTGTGGTACGCAATGACAGCAATGGATGGATGGACGGAAGGATGGATGCCGAATGAATGAGATGCCCTAAATTGCCGGGCTTGAATATTTGATTGCTCTGCCGTGAAATTACATCTTGGCACTCTTAATGCAATTTTAATTTTGTTTTGTGAGGCACCACGGGGGAGCAAGTGCGCGGCTTAAGCTGG
Organism: Poecilia formosa; assembly: GCF_000485575.1. Taxonomy (NCBI): domain Eukaryota; kingdom Metazoa; phylum Chordata; class Actinopteri; order Cyprinodontiformes; family Poeciliidae; genus Poecilia; species Poecilia formosa. The sequence goes on from NW_006800142.1 coordinate 778,597, forward strand.
GATTGCTGTCGTTATCTCAGAGATTGCTAGGCTTGCAAATTATAAAGACTGCAAAATTTCGGGAGTGTGCGAACGGCAGCTGAGAGGGGGAAAAAGCCAAGATGAAGTTGGCAATCAAAGACTGAAGGCGTAACCGAGATAGACGTGGTGATGCTCTCGAAGCGTAACCTTTTATTTCATGAGAGAAGCCCGTTAATGGATCTATTGATCTGCCGAGCTCAAGGATCCAGAAGGCAATCAGAGTTGAAATTTCATGCAATACATCAGACAGCTATCAGCTGGCATGGAGTTGTGGGCCATATTATGGTTCAAAGCTACATCAAAAATAGTCATTCACATCTGTTACTTCAATGAGAGCTGCATATGGCAGCAATTACTCCAATAAAAGACCCTTTAGTCAATTTGAATACCAATGCACACAGACAGACTCATGTTGACTTACAGCAACCTTTTGAGGACATTCAGAACTTGAATCGATTATTTCAATTGCCGTGAAGTACGTCAAATATAGCAGCGGACAAAAAAGCAAGTAAAGGATAATGCTTTTGTCGTTTTTTGTTGTTGCTCTTTTTTTTTTTTTACCGTCCGAGTTAACGCTTTACAACGCCTGCAGCCTCAAAGCCCAGGCAAACAGGGCATGCAGAATTGAATGTTACACTGTGCAACAACTCAAAGGAGTATCTATTTAAGGAAACAGCAGGGAAAAGAAAAGAAAGAAAAAAGGAAAAAGAAAGAGTGCTGAAAACACGGAGTCTGGTTGTTTACATCCCCTCCTGTTCACCCACCTGGAAAATGCGGTCACAGTTCTGAGGCAGCGCTGCAGGGGAGTAAGTGGGGTCCATTTCTGTGAACTCCTCAGCAAAATTACTGACATCCAGCTCGTCCCGAATCACCGGCTTGAACGGCGCAGGTACCTTCTTCCCTGCCAAGTCCTCCCAGTTGATTTTCTACAAAAAAAAAAAAAGAAAAGAAAAAATGAAATGAAACACCATTCCTAGCCTTTAGCAAACCTCATCACAATACATTAACTGGCTAAAGTATTTATGCTCTTTCACATTTTGTGAAGGTACAATCACAACCTGTGATGTATTGAATAGGGATTTATTTAAGAACAAATAAAAACTAGCGAAACTAAATATGTATATACATTTTTTCTTTAATCGCAAAAGTTTGGCACCAATCCACTGTTTTCCCTTCCGTTGCCGATACCGATATCTGAGGTTCTGTGTCAGCCAGTTCCGATCCGATACAGAAAACCAGCACTGAATTGACTTAAAGTGTTGTTGTTCGTTTGGGGTTTTTTTAAACACGGTTATAAATGTAAACTTAAATACACCAATAGCTTCACAAGCTTGGTCAATCGTGTAAAAATAACATAACTTTGTTCAGTCAGAACAACAGCCGATGTAAAATAAATAATAAAGACACATGCTCAAACATGTAAAAATAAACTGCAGCAAATGGTCAGAAAGTGCAATTAAGAATTGTAAATATGATGTAAAATAAATAGTAAAGCATGAGCACAAAGCATAGAACTAGACTGAATAGATCCACCAATGTGGATCAGGCACATTGACGGCGATACCCAATCTAGAATTTCTTTCAGTATCCGGTCCGATACAGATATTGATATCAGATCGGTGTGTGATGCTTTTCAACCAGTTTTCACTGCAGTTACAGCAGAAACTCTGGGATTATGTTTCTACCAGACTGAATGAAGGGGTCTGGGCTTTTACTAGGCCATTTGAAAAAAAAAAAAAGGTTTCCACTGTAGTTGCCTTCTCTGACCCTCCCATCAACTCTGACCAGTTTCTTTCTGCATTCCCTTCGCAACCATCACAATTTTTGGTATATTAAATAAAATGCACTAAGGTTTATAGCCATGTGTCACAAAATGTAAAAAAAAATAAATAAAAATTTTGCAATGAAATGTAAAGTGACGTAAAACACTCCATCATCTCCACCTGATAAAACGGATGTTTCTTCACGTTCTCTGCTCCGTTGGGACCGGATCCTAATCTTTTCTTTGGATCTTTCACAAGGAGTCGTTGGATCAGGTCTTTGGCCAGCGGTCCCATGTCTTTGGGGAAAGGAGGATCCTTTTTGCAAATCCTCCTGCAACATCCGACACCAACATCGTCAGCAGTGCAGAATGTCGACAACAAAACCTGACGCTCCGCATAGGCAAATCCGTACTTGGCGATGTCCGAGTGGGAATTCTCATCTCCGTCGACGGTGAAGGGCGAGCCGCCCGTCAGGAGCTCGTACATGAGCACGCCGAGGCTCCACCAGTCCACCGCCTGGAACGCATCAGAGCCCAAACCCAAGGCTTTTTAGTTAAAAAGGGAAATTCATTGCACTAAAAAGCAGTCACTTTTTTGGGGGGTTTTAAAGCCACAAATTTACCTTGTCATGTCCGGAATCTCCTCCTTCGACTATTTCTGGAGCCATGTATTCAACTGTGCCACAAACGGAGAAAGCCCTCTCAACCTGAAACAAACAAAACAATCAATCCACCAAAGAACACATTTCAAAAGCAAGCAGTCTTTGACATCTTCGTTGAAGCATCAACAATGCTAGTCAGTATAGAAGTTAAAAAAAAAAAAAAGAAAAAAATTCAACTTGACACTTCACACAGATGTTTTTGATGTGTCGTCTGTGGAGAGGCTCAGCCGCGCGGGCGTCTTCAGTTCTTCTTTTAGAACTGAAGAGGCTTTTTTTGACGGATTTGAACGACAAGTGCCTAGCAACATCACCGTCGAGGGTGTCGTCAGGCGTTTTCATCAAACGTTACTGAATTCATGATGGCGCACAGAGGCGAATTAACTTTAGCGCCGTCTTTACTCAGAGGTGTCCAGCTGAAACGAGTGAAAAAAGCTCACACGTAAAAAAAAAAAATATATATATATATATATTTTTTTTTATTTTTTTTTTCTTTTAAAATTAAAAATACATAACTAATGGATTATTTCAAATGAATGTGTTCCAAGTAAAAACCGGAACTGCTCACTACAAATTGCAATTTTATCCTTTCAGAGCGTCAGTGTAGACGGATAAAAATGTCCTGAGGCTTCGCAGCACCCCGTACAATTACTGGCACTCCTTTTAAAGACGTGTGGAATGTATTGAAATAAGTTTATTTTTTATGGCACTAGCATAATTTCAGAAGCTGGGAAAAAAATAACCTTTAATTGGAGTAATTTATTCATTAACACTCACTGTAAGCCTCCCATGGTGATTTTTTAATATATATTTTAATTTTATTTATTTTTTCATATTTGGTGATGATTTCGGCTATTTAACAGTTTGGGGCATAAACATCAGAAATTATTTTGCTTGTCAAATTTGATCCATCAATGTTTTGAAAAGTTCCACGTATTTAACCACATATTTTGGTATTTCTGTCCTTTAAATGCATGTAACTGAAGCAACGTTTTCATTACTTCTTTTTAAAACATGACAATAAAGGAGAGTAGAAGGATACATATTTAAAAGCGTACCACCGGGATTTGAAACAATAAGATCAGCAACAACACCGATTTAATTCCATTGGGGGTTCTCTTATGGTTTGCCCGATACTCGCGTTTAACATCTTCGTCGCCAAACTTCCCCAACAGACTTGCAATGAAAGGTAAAATTTTGTCTCCATTTGAGTATAGAACCATTTATGCTATAATGTTTGCATTTAGTTTTCATGAAAATAGTCATATTTTGACGTTTTAGGCATCGACACAGTTTTCTTCTTCTTTTTTGATAAATGTTTCAAACATAACACTGGAGGTAAACAAACAGTTTGAACCCTTTAAATGTAAATCCAAGTATTTTTAAAAGGGAATAAATAGATAAATAGTAATTGCTGACCAATCTAAGACTATTTATTTTACTCAAATTAATTACGTTTCAAGAATAGAGAATAGCAGAAAAACACATTTAATCAAATCAGTTAAGCTGGCACTTAAATGGTTAAATGTATGTCGATCTTCGCAACTCATGAAATGGCCACAAGGAAAGAGCTACTTGCATAAACTTGCCTAAATCCACAGAAAGAGCAACAATCAAGAAGTCTAAAAGAAGTGAAGTTGCGACAAACAACGCTGGGAGAGGAGTCAGGAAGAAACGCTGTTAAAAACTCCCATAAACACAAAAAGTGTGCAGAGACGGTCTTCAGTCACTAGACTTCACCTCTAGAAAGTTTTATCGGAACCACCGGGGACTCTGAACGCAACATGTCCAGATTGGATGGCTGGCTAGCGCCGCTGGAAGCTGCAGACGGCCAGACGCTGCCAGAGTGTTCATTAAAAAAATGATGGAGGGATATTTTCTGCAGCGTATCAGAGAGCGTTGCTCCTCAGACGTCTGTGGCTGTTTGAGAGGAATGCCAGGAAGCGAGCTGTTGCTGTCCTGTGTGCGTGCGTGCGTGCGTGCGTGCGTGCGTGCGTGCGTGCGTGCGTGCGTGCGTGCGTGCGTGCGTGCGTGTGTGAGTGTGTGTAGCGTGGAGTTTGCTTAAAGCTGTAGGAATAATGCCAAGAAACAAGTTTTTCTGGATAAAGACTTTCCAAGCGAATCTCGCAAAAAAACAAAATTGAAGAGATACGTTTCTGGAAAAGGGCCTCTTATGTACTGGCAGGTAAAGTGAAGGATGTGTGATGCTGTGGGCTCGTTTCCCCTGCGAAGGATGTGAGATCACGTGAAATAACAGGACTTTGAATAAAATCTGTCCGTTTTCAGCAGAAAACTGAAAATGGGTTGTTATCGGTTTAGGAATATAATCTAAGATTCTTTTCATACCAGATCCAATTTCTGATTTTAATCTTTAAACTTTTTCCCCCACTTTTTTTCTGTTAGAAATAACATTTTCAAAAAGTGTCTCATATTTTATTCATCCTTACAACAGAGCATTAGGGTGAGGCTACAATACTTTTTGTTTAATTACGAGAATATAGTCGTAATATTAGCAGAACAAATATGGAACTTCACCAGGAGAACGTGTTAAAATTACGAGAAAAAAAAAGCTGTTTTATTAAGATAAAAGCTTGGGTAATTATTATTTTTTTGTGTGATGGAGCGCTCATAAAATCACTACTTCATCCTCCCAATATTACAACTTGATTCTGGTCATATTAAGGCTTCATTCTCTTATTATTTGGATTTTATCATGATAAGACTTTATTCTTGTAACATTTTGACTTTATTTTGACCATTATATTTTGTTGAAGATTTGACCTAAATTCAAAATCCAAATAAAATAAAATAAAAAAAAAACTCAAGTTCAAGAAGATGGTGAGCTTTGGGTATGAAGAGTGAAGTATTGTTTGCTAAAACCCAACAGGAACAAATGCCTAGTTTCACTTTCTGCTGTGAATAGGAAATTAGGCTGTTTAAAGGACAAACACAGTGTGGAAATGAATTTTACCTGATCAAATTCTTTACTCAGGCCGAAATCTGTCAGAACTATGTGACCGTTTGAGTCCAGTAGAATATTCTCCAGTTTTAGGTCTCGATAGACGATTCCAAGCTGCGGCGAGGCGACGAAGCAGAAGTTACACAGACACCACGACGATTCTCTTCAGATTCAAAACACAACACACCTTATGCAGATGTTCTAGTGCCAAGACGATTTCCCCGCTGTACAGCGCTACTTCTTGTTCCTTAAACCGCACCCTCTGCACCAAGTGCGTGAAAAGTTCGCCACCGTTTACATAATCTGCGATGAAAGATTTTTAAAAAAAAGTTTTTGTTTGTTTTTTTTAAAGAGAAATTAAAAAGAACTTTAAAAGGCAGTTTGCTCTTTACGTGTCCTCACCGAGAATGAGGTGCAGCTTGGTGTCGGTCTGGAAGGCGTAGTGAAGCGTTATGAGGTACGGAGACTGGCGGATGTGCTCCAGCACCTGCCGCTCAGTCCGAGTGTGTTCGGCCGTCTTCGCTTTCTGGACGATGGTGGCCTTCTTCAACACCTTCATGGCGTAGAGCTTCCCAGCATCGTGGCCGCTCACCTTCCTCACCAGGAACACCTTCCCGTACGCTGACGGGATGGAACAAACACAGAGGGCGAAGGGTTAAAAGAGAAATGATTCGCACGACGTGCCTGTTCTTAAGAAAACAGGCGTAAGTTTGTTATTTTCTGCGGGACTGCTGAGTCTTACGTTCAAACTTGTTTAGAAAAGCAAAATCAGCATCAATAAGAAAATGGAAAGACGGGCCAGAGACGTACTTTGACTCTGTATCAGGGGAATGTTCTAAAAATCAATCGAAAGGGGTTGTGCTGTTACGCACAACCCACATATGGAGGCCTTAGTCCTCGACGCACCTGTGGCAGGTTCGATTCCCGGCCTTGGCGACCTTTGCTGCATGTCTTCCCCCTTCTCTCATTACCCACTTTCCTGTCAATTAACTATCAAAATAAAGGCCACTAGAGCCAAAAAAAATAATCAAAATCAAAAAATGCTACACAGCGTTCATTTCATCAATGTGAATGCAAACAAAAATTTAAAAACATACTACTCCTATAAGAAGAGCGTCTCCCCTGGTGCACCTGTTCTCTGAGTGAGAAGGGTCAGTGCTACTCACCTCCTGTGCCCAGCACCTTTAGTAGCTCAAAGTTTTCGATGCCCACCCTCTCAATGTGGCCTGTCAGGTTGGCTGGGGGCAAAGATCAACAAGAGAAAATTATTTTTTAAAAAAGCTTCTTTTACTTTGTGATTCTTAAATCAAGATTTAAAAAAATTGAAATATATCTGAAAATAATGGCAGTTTAAAAAAGATTTATGGCAAAAAAAGAAAAAAAAACTTTAGGATTATTTGATAGAATTTAATATAAAAGGACTTTAGACATTTTTTAATATAAACTAATGCATTCTGGTCAGAAAGAATTAAATATGGAATGTTCAAAAACAATTAGCAGGAAAGCAAGAGAGGGAGGGAGGGAGGAAGGAAGCAAGGAAGCAAGGAAGGAAGGAAGGAAGGAAGGAAGGAA
>NW_006800142.1:785741-789696 GCF_000485575.1 Poecilia formosa
GACAAAATAACAAAAATGTTGCAATTCTTTGACAACGTCACTGAAAAAACAAAGCCAGTTCCCTTTCTCGTCTCGTTGGAGACGAGCAAGCAGGGCTTTAAAACTGAAGACATGAAACCATTTCAGTGAAAGCAAAGATGACTCCACTATAAAAGTAATTAAAGAAAACAGAGAACAAAACATCTCTGTTCGAGTGGCTGTGAAACTCTGCACCAGACATCCTAGAGGAGAGGACGTTCCTACATGCAAACGCAGGCAAACAAGCTGGATTAGCCAGCAAAAGGTCATTAACTCCCATCAAAGAGCTTCAGCGCGTTCAGCAAAGCCGCACATCTTCCTCGGTCACTGTCACCCAGCACAGCTGACTGAGCATGGCACACTTTTAGATACGCATGTCCATTGTAGTGAACGCATTCCTTCCGTCTCCCCCGCCTGAAAACAGCCATTGATACGGCTGATTTCATCTATTTTTCTTTTCTTTTCTTTTTTTTACGCCAACTGTTCCCCTTTCTTTTCTCGACGCGGGAATAAAATGCAAACCAAACGAGCTACAACTCGTTCGGAAACAATAGCGCTGTCCTTCCAATTGGAGGTCAGGGATCCTGGTTGCATAACCTCCTTGTCGAGCACGCACCCTGCCAAGGCCAAGTTTGATTTTAGTGGTTATTAATAGACAGACAGAAACGTCCAACCAGACGATGCCTTGCTGCGCGTCAAGGGGAATCTCATCAAATTATTGGAGGGGAAGGTTCTCACGAAGATTTAAAAATATATATATATCTGAATGCGCGTTGTTTTTTTTGTTTTTTTTGACTCGTTATCTGACAGGTCTACTTTTTTTTCTCCTCATAAGAAATAAGATATTCTGTCTACCAGAATATCTGTCTAACACTCGTCAAAACCACATTTAAATTTGTCCTCATAGCAGAGTAGATGTACAATCCAATAACACACACATAAAAAAAAAAGAAAAAAAAAAAAGAAAAAAAGAAAACGGAATCACTGACAGCTATAAGCAGCATACTCGAGGCAGGGTAGTAAACCGGAGTGGAAGCACAGTCATGTTGCAGCTTGAACAGAAACACTGTCATTAGTAAACAGCTGCAACTCAAGTGTGAAACTTCAGGCAGCAGTCTTCTGCACTAAATGGCAGAGCTCTACACACCCATTACTGATGCATGTCAACACTAAACGTAATTCGTCTGTGACTACTATTATTGCAAGAGGAAGGAACTTTAAGCTGCAAACACTGTGGACTGTTATAGCTCCCATCTCACACCGACTTTCTTGTGACGGCGTTATTTTTCTTGGCGATAGGCTGGTTCCTGGTATCAGGCTATATCAAGGCTTAAACAAAACAGTTACTTTCAAAACTGCAACAGTTGTCTTTTTAGGTCCTTTCAAAATGTCTATGTATCAAAATCAGCATAACCACTCATCCGCACTTGTTGCTTTTCACTGCCAGTCGACAGAATGAAAGAAGGCTTCTACTTTCTTTTTGTTTTTAAGACAAATTTGGCTGTTTAAACATATTTTCTGGTCCTTTAAAATATAGACAGTAATGCTGTCTATGTAATACTGCATTAAAACTACAAACATCATGTCTGGTGTGCAGTCAGCTGGCTTTACGGAAACAGTCTTCATCCCAGGTGTTATCATCTTACAGTGAATTTAATACACACCTTAAACAGGTTTAAAAAAAAGCAATACATAAAATGAAAAGTGAAGTGATTCTAACATCATTTAGACTCAAGATGACCGTGTGTTTGAGTCAATAATTATAATAATAGCAGGAACAATCCTTATGTTTAATTATTGACCTTCATAGAACCAACAGCTGTAGTTATGTGCAGTTACTAAGACACAAAGCTAGTGGTAAAAATGTATCTCAGGAAATTTAACCTGAAGGTGAATGCATTCATTTTTTCCTTTATTGTCAGTAACATTAGTAACAATAGCTTATGGTTGCAGTTATAAGAGTTATAGAACGTCTTGACATTGCAAATCATTTGCAATGAAGTCGCGTTTTCTAAAATGAGACATGAATTTGACAAGTTGGCGTCATGTTTGAGGCGATAAACTTAGCATAATCTTGGTGGATGCTCTGATTTAACCTTACAGCATGCTGTCAATTACCAAGCAGTTTAAGCTAATGTTATTACCATGGTTGAGAACGGGGAAGTTAGGCTAGCAGTTAGCTGCAGTTTCTAACACGCATAGATAATCGTAGTGTGCAGGGGTCTGAGTAGCGGTATTAATTAAAACAGCAGCCTGACATCGTTAGTCTTCTTCTGCTATCCCTGAGTAACGTCGACGTTCATGTTAGCGCTGACTTCAAACGCCCAACTGACAGTGACAGTTGACTCCTCCAGGCTAACCTGGAAACATTTCTCCTTTAGCGTTAGTGTACGTAAAATATATGTGTACATATGCACATTAAAACGCACTGCGTTAAGTTACAGAAGGCTGACAAGCTTACTTACCATTTTTCAGCTCATGTTTCACAGTAAACAGGTCACCTTCTCTGGAAGATCCCTCCATTGGGGATGGCATTGTAATTTCGTGTCCCTATTATGTTCAGAGCAGATTAGGCTCACCTTTCAAACTAGTTTGCGATATTATCATGCAAAAACAGAAATGGGTCACCCACGGTGAGCTTGACTGATAAATAAGCAAAAGAAATTGTCACTAAGCCTAGCCGCGGGGAAGCTCTGGAGGAAGCACTTGCGTCTTCTAGCAGCAAATAACCACGACCACTACCTTCGCAACCAGACAGTCCCTCTTCGCTGATTGGAGTTGCTATGGTAAGACTTAGGTTCGGATTGGATGGCCATCTAGTAGTGACATAAAGTCCCGCCTTCCTCAAATGACAGATGCTGCATTCAAATACCCCCGTACACTCTAATGTGAAAGGTCAGAACTCCAGTTAGAGTTAAATGTATTCTTTAAAATTAGTTAAACGAGGTTAATAATATCAGAACAAATGTTTGAAAAAAACAGTTAGATTTCACAGATTTCTGCGGTCTGTAAATCTGTAAAATATTATTTGACGCAATATTTAGCAATACTGCTAAACTGCATAGAAAGTGTTGCATGGTAGGCTTGAAAAAGAACAAAAAAGACGAAAATGCAAGTCAGAAAATATATGTAGCTCCACATGGTGTTTATATATTGACCTAAAGATCTCTAAAATGTTTCATCACACCGGACACAGTGAATATTGAGCAATAAAGGCAGCATATCATGAAATGGATCAGTTCCTGTTGCAGTAGAAGCAGTTCCTCTGTACCTCCAAATAATCAGACCATGAAATCAAACTCAGTCAAAAGCGACTTATCACGTTCAGAAAAGTAGATTTTTTTTAAAGAATTGTTGCGAAACTAGACAGCTGTGTTCATTGACAAACACAACAACAAGCACATTAAATGCATCTAACAATGCCAAATCTGAACATTAATATTTAGCAAATATGCTGATATAGCATGATGTAGAGCTGAATCTGTTTCTGTAATCTACAAATCCCTGCAAACTACTGATGAATTGCAACTCTGTAGCAAATAAATAGTGGTTGTTGTTGGTTTTTTTTTTATCTAATTAAAAAAAATTGTAATAACAAAAATACAGCATTTTTTTAATAATCCTAAAACTTATTGATATTTCAAGCTTTACATTTGGATAAAATCATTTTTGAAAGAGAACCCAATCTGGATTCTGCCTCCATCATGTGGCAGAATGTTGAAAATACAATTATTTGGATGGCATTTTTTAACTTTGATATTTGCAAGTCATCTGCGACAGACTGGCGACCTGTCCAGGGTGTACCCCGCCTCTCGCCCGGAACGTGAGCTGGAGATAGGCACCAGCACCCCTCCCGACCCCACTGAGGGACAAGGGTGACGGAAAATGGATGGATGGATGGATGGATGGATTTGCAAGTCATTACTATAATACAGTA
>NW_006800142.1:790308-838891 GCF_000485575.1 Poecilia formosa
GGTTGTAAATAATTGACCTGGGTTGTAAATAATTGACCTGGGCTATTCATAAGACAATAGCAAACTTGAAATAACTACAAAAATGAAAAATAAATAGATAAAATAAATTCAGGTTTTCAAAACAACGCAATGTCAAGAGCAGTAAAACGACGGCTCTAATTAATTTAAGAGGTGGTTAAACTGGGAATTTAAACAAAATCCCATAGTAAAAAGTCAAGCTGAACAACGTCCAATAAACTACGAGGTTATAAACTAGACCAACGAGATGCGGGGTTTCAACAACAGCCAATCAGCTTCTTGTCCGATGGCTCCGTCTCCGGAAGTAGAGTAATGGTAATTTGACAGTGAGCGAGTCCAGATAACAGCTTTTCGTAGCTCCTCAGACTGACCTCCGCTCCCAACATGGCTGGTGTTCGAGCTCTAGGTGTTCTCTCAAGATTGTCAACCAGACGATATGCTCTTCTCTCAGGTGGAGTACACCTTTTTTTCAGTGCTGAACTCTAACGGAAACAAAATCTGTGCGAAGAGTTATATTGGAAATACCGGGCTCTGCTAAGGTGTCCCTGTCGAGTAATTAGCCTGTTTGACTAGCTGCTAGCTAGCTCAAATCAAATATGTAGAGCTGCATGTCACAACACAATCGTTTTGGCAGTCCAACGCATATCTTTATGAGAATCTATACAGACATTTCTTGCAGATATGATTTTTTAAAATAAAATAATTGTTTGAGGTTGCAGAATTTTGACTGAACTAGCAATGCTAACTAGCTCAATGCTAAGGAATCAATGGTGTGATGGCATCCGTTGTCGAAAAGAATACTTGAATTAGATCATTTAGTTTAAAGCAGTAACTCAATGCCGTTGGCGATAAAGTTTGGATAGTTAGAAGCTGGATTTCAATCGCTGTGCCATTCATTCGCCATTGTGATAGCCACTGTCACTGAGTCTGGTAGGCGGAGAATCTAGGTGAAGGGTCATTCTCACATAGCACAGCTACGATCACCTGAGGTCAAGGCAGTCAAATCTAGCGTCTCAGATACCGTGTATACATTTATTTTTAAGTTATTAAATATAAAACTCGATAATGTTTTGAATGTGTGGTAAAAATAGCACAGGGACAAGAATAGATTCAGATATAAAACGTTAAACTGTAGGTAAGTTCATAGAGTTTTCAAAGCAATTTTGATTGAAAAAGCTGTAAAAGACATCTCAGTTTATATATATGGTGTTTAGGTGTAAAACTAAGAAAATTGCAGCATTTTAAGGTCCGACATTCTCGGTTAATCTGTTCCCGTTCAGTTTACAATAAAACATAAAGCAACTTTTCATTTTGAAAAAATGCATTTCTACAATTTTAAAAATAACTGCTAGAAAACTTTCTGCAAACTCAATAATTGTTTTTTGTTCAATTGTAATAATGTTCCCGTTCCACTGTTTCCCTTCTCAGGCAGTACTTTCCGCACCTTTTCAGTAGCTCCTGCCATGCTTGGTAATTTATTTTCTTTATACAGAGAATATGTGAATAATTTCCCCTCGATTACATTGAAACTAATGTGCTCCTGCTTGTCTGATTTCAGCCCGAACCCATGTCGACTACGAAGTCAAGAATGACGTCGCCGTCATTCGGATCAACGACCCAAACTCCAAGGTGTGAACTCGTTTGAGTTTAAAATTTAAGAACCGCGCGTCTCTGAGTTGCGCAGAAGAAATGTGACTCTTGTCGGTTCCCATGTCGACTTCTAGGTTAACACACTGTCGGTTCAGATGCAAAATGAGATGACGGAGGTCATGAACGAAGTGTGGGCCGACGAGACTGTGAAAAGTGCTGTTCTCATCTCCTCGAAGCCAGGATCCTTCATTGCAGGAGCTGATATTAAGTAAGTTTCCAACGGTCAATAATGTTCTTTAAATATGAAAGATTGTCTCTGAAGTTGTCCTTTTGATCAGAAAACTCCTCCCACAATGCTCTGTGATCAGTTCTTGATAAATAAAATATCAAATTGAGTCTTAAGCAATATGTTTTTTGAATATATCGCCTGAAAAAACAACTTTGTTTTCTTTTTTTTAGCATGATCCAGGCCTGCAACACCGCAGAGGAGGTCACTAGACTCTCTCAGGCAGGGCAGCAGATGTTTGAACGGATTGAAAGATCTTCTAAACCCATTGTTGCTGCCATCAACGGTTCTTGTTTAGGAGGAGGCCTGGAGGTAGGAAGCGTAACTTTTAAACCTTAAAGATATTCTTTAGGAGGACGTATTGTAATATTGTCATCTTTTCTACTTTAGCTTGCCCTTGCCTGCCAGTACCGAATTGCAACAAAAAGCAAGAAGACGGTTCTTGGTACTCCTGAAGTGATGCTGGGCCTTCTGCCTGGAGCTGGTGGCACACAGAGGCTCCCAAAAATGGTTTGTGTGGGAAAGATTTTCCAAAGTCTGATTTGCATTAAATGTTGATTTCTTAGGCATCTTATCACCTCATAAGTACACTCATTTTCCATCAACCATACATGTTTACAGAATTCAGTGCTTTTCATTTTCACTGAAGTGTTGAGTATTTTAAGCTGGAAGATGAGCTCTATAGTTAAACAGAGTCCAAAAATGCCACTTTGTTTTTCACAACATCATTTTCTGTCTTTTAAATAATTTTTTTTTTTCTCCATTTTTCTTAGAAGTTTCTTTAAATACTGGAATATTGGAAAAATGATCATTAAAATCAACAAAAATAGAGTACATGCTTATTTGAGATTTAGATGTTGGTAGGAACTTCCCAATCAGGATTTGTTTTGTTTTTTTGTTCCATATACATATTCATATATGTAGGAGCAGGCATGAGCCATGAGTCACAGTCCAAAACTTGATAATAAACTATTATTGTAGTATCTATTTTTCCTGATGCTCAACAAACCTCATTGCTCCTTCAGACACTCATTGAGGAAACTGAAAGAGCGAGTAATCTCTTTTAGTTTTTCACCAAGAATGATGAAAACATTTAAATTGTGTCTGAAAACCCAGATCGGCTGCCTCACCTACTGCTGAAAGTCCAGCAGACATTTTTAAAAACGCCTTGGCATCGACATCCCTGATTATCACTCTTTAAATGTAACAAGAAAAATATTTGTATCTAACAACAAAAGACCCAGAAATATTCTAACTGTGATTATTTTTCTCTAATTATTTAGAAGTAATTTTTTTTTTAAAAAACTGTCTCACCTGTTAGTAAAAATCTGCTGTTGTTGTGACCTGTAGCTTGGTCTTCCAAGTGCCTTTGACATGATGCTAACAGGAAGAAACATCAGACCAGATAAAGCCAAGAAGATGGGGCTTGTCCACCAGCTTGTTGACCCACTAGGTAAAAGTCTGCTCTTTGTTTTAATTCTCTAAAGTTTTGAAAGCTTTACTGGTTTCGTAAGACTTTGCCTTTTCCTTTCCATCCCTGAGTTGGGACGATGATTTATGTTTTGTTTTTTTTTGCTCATGCTCCAGGGCCTGGGCTGAAAAGTCCAGAGGAGAGAACAATCGAGTACTTGGAAGAAATTGCTGTTGAATATGCCAGAGGGATTGCCAACCAGAGTATCTCTACTCAGCAAAAGAAAAGCATGATGCAGAGTAAGTTCTTTTCCCTTCATTTGGTGTTTGAATCTGATGTTTTCTTTCTTTACAAATGGAGTTATTAATCTCCGTCCGCAGAAATTCAAGACTACGTGATGAGCTTTGAGTTTGTACGGAATAAAATCTATAAAACTGTCCACGATAAAGTCATGAAGCAGAGCAAGGGACTTTATCCGGCACCGCTGAAGATCATTGAAGTAAGTAAAACCCAGTTTAGTCCCCAACAGTCTGCTTCGTCTTTGAATACACATAAATGTCTTTATATTAGTGTCGATTCTGATAAATGGTAAAAGTTAGAATCTAATGATAAAGGCATCAATCATTTTACCAGTTTTTTTGTTTTTTTTAATCTGTAAAATTCTGACAACCCGATACACATTTCTATACACATTTCTATTGATTCTGGTTGTTTATTTGTTTTTAAAGAGCTGTAATTATCATAATTCAAAATGTTTTTACTTCCTGCATAAACTGAACATATAACTGAACATTACTGTAAATTTCTTATAAGGTAAAATGAAAATTACAGTGCTGCTCGTCTCTCCACCACTGCAGTAAAATCCTCCAGGTTGTGAGATGAAGACTTTTACACGCCGAGCACAACTGGCATGTTTCATTTCCTCATTAAATGCTCATTTATGCCTCCTTCTGCATACATAAATGGATCCATCTGTTTTGAAAGTCGTCAAGCATCACTGCCCCAGTGCTTTAAATGTGTGTATTAATTTGCGATGATTGGAGAGCAGTCCAGGGTTCACTTTCAAGCTCAGAGGCAGATTTTAGCCAATAGTTAACATGGCGTTAGTGGAGAAAACCTTCATTATGGACATTCTCAAAAGGCGGCACCGCAGGAGATGTAGATTTTATTTATTTTTCTTCCAGATTCAGAGACAGAGAGAGGGAACTCGTCATCCAACGTCGCAGTTAAAGCTGCAGTATGGAGCTTTTACAAAAACATGTTTTTAAAATATTTATTAAAGCTGTCACTATGTTGTGACGGCTTAATACGAGACAGGTAATCTGTGGGAAGATTGAGTTCGCTGTGTACGGCGGTTCATAGGGAGAAGGCAGAGGAGCTTGATTTTATTTTATTTTTCTCTCATATACTGTCAAAAAATAGTGACTGTTTTAACAAAAAAAATGAAAATCTTCTTATAAATGTTACTGCACCTTTAAATACAGTCTTGGTGATATTTCAAGATAAAGACAATTACTAAACAATAATGCTTTGCTTGCAGTTTGCCCAATTGTCATCAAAAAAACAGTTTTTCTTTACAGCAACCAGACTTTAAAAGAAAAGAAGAAAAATCTTTATCTTTATTTTTTCTTTATCGTTTCAGTGTGTGAAGAGTGGAGTGGAGGAGGGCCCCATTGCTGGATACTTGGCAGAGTCTCTGGTAAAGTGTTGTTGCATCATTTGCACATTTAGTTCTTACATTTTTTTTTTTTGTTTTGCTGAGCATCGTATCTCTTCGTTTGCCCCAGAACTTTGGTCAGTTGGCACGAACCTCAGAATCAGCCGCGCTGATCGGCCTGTATCACGGTCAGGTGGCGTGCAAGAAGAATCGCTTCGGAACCCCGGCGAGACCGGTGAAGTGCGTGCATTTCTGATTACGGGACGGTTGCTGGTGATGACAAAACTATTTGCAGTAGAAGGTGACCTGCTTTCTGTTTATTCCCAGAACTCTTGCCATTTTGGGAGCAGGTCTGATGGGAGCGGGCATCGCCCAGGTCACCGTGGATAAAGGTGTCCACACAATCCTCAAGGACACCACGGTGGAAGGACTGGCCAGAGGAGAGCAGCAGGTTTTCAAAGGGTCGGTGCAAATCTCACGTCGGGAGGCTCAGAAGCTCATCCGACTTCTGCAGCTTTGCAAAATCTTGAATGTTATTAAATGCTATTAAGTTTCTTTATATATATTTGAACCAGGCTCAATGACAAGACCAAGAAGAAGAGCATCACCTCCTTTGAGAGGGACTCCATACTGTCCAACTTGACCGGTCAGCTGGATTACAAGGGCTTTGAAAAGGCCGACATGGTTATCGAAGCCGTGTTTGAGGACATTAACATCAAGCATGTTGTCCTGAAGGAAGTTGAAGCCGTACGTGTCGCGTTACTCGCTGAGACTTTACTTTTTTCTTTCTTTTTTTTTAAACACTTTTTGGTAAGAATCCAGCAACATTTCAGCTAATCCTTTCCCCGTCTGCCGGCAGGTCATCCCCCCTCACTGTATATTCGCAAGCAACACCTCCGCTCTCCCCATCAAGGAGATCGCTGCTGCCAGCAAGAGACCAGACAAGGTTGGATCTTGGAAATTTTGCAAATAGAAACTGGAAAAAAAAAACAAACAAGAAACATTTGATCTGCAAGAAGAAAAGCTGAATAACTCTCTCCACGCTCAGGTGATTGGAATGCACTACTTCTCTCCGGTGGACAAGATGCAGCTCCTGGAGATTATAACCACCGATAAGACCTCAAAGGACACGACGGCGTCCGCCGTGGCGGTCGGCCTGAAGCAGGGCAAAGTCATCATAGTCGTTGGCGTGAGTTTTAGGGCTCTGGCTGTCTCCTGTTTCTTTCAACATTAGACAGGTTGCTTGAAATTCAATTGGAAAGTGCTTGATATTCAAACTGCACAATTTGGTAAAGAAGCTGTAGTAAAGTTTTGGGACAAAATACTTTCCTTACCCAGTGATCAAGTGATTATTTATGTTGCGTTTAAATATTTGAATTGATCAGGAAGGTCATTTACTTTAATACAAACCGATTTGTTCAGCGTAAAGAGTATTTATTGTTGCTAATGGCTCAGTTAGTCATTGGTCTGTGTATTGGCGATTATACATTAGTTATTGAAATTGGGGGTCTTTTTTTAAATTGTGTTTAGTTCACATCCCAGATCATTTTGTGACAATCTTTAAAACATAAAATGTCGTATTTTAGCTTTACTTTTGTAGAATACTATCATAAGACATTATTAATCATAGTAATAAGTGATGTCATATAGTACTGAATTGAAACTATCCACTTTAGATCATTTGCATTGGTGGGTCTGGAAAAGTTTGAAAACTTAACTTGAAAATGAATTTTGAGGGGCGAGGGCGGGAATTTAATAATAAAAAAAATCTTGGTTGTTTATATTCACAAGCACTTTGACTCTAATTTTTCCTCAGGACGGACCTGGATTCTACACAACCAGGTGTCTGGCTCCTATGCTGGCAGAAGCAGTGAGAGTACTTCAGGTTAGTTGTTGCTGCAAAAATCCAGCTGTGACGTTTCTCTTCACAGATACCGCAGAATCCGAGTGAGAATTTCATTGCTTCTGCCATAACTGTTTTGCGCCCTGTTTAATTTTCGCTCCCACGCAGGAAGGCGTCGACCCCAAGAAGCTGGACGGACTCACGACAAGCTTCGGGTTCCCCGTGGGCGCCGCCACGCTGGCCGATGAAGTCGGCATCGACGTCGCGGCTCACGTGGCCGAGGATCTCGGCAAAGCGTTTGGCTCCCGCTTTGGTGGCGGAAATGTGGAGGTTTTAAAAACCATGGTGGACCTGGGATTTAAAGGTATGTTTTTGTTTTTTTGGGGGGTGGGGGGATTTATTGTTCTTGTTTCAGTTTTGATTTATAAATGCTCCTTTTTGCTCACTTTTTAAATAAATGTTCTTAACTCTGAAGGACGGAAATCAGGAAAAGGCTGCTACATCTACCAGCCGGGCCGCAAAGGCAAAGATGTCAACCCAGATATTGGAGACATTCTGGAGAAATTCAAAATCACGCCAAACCCGGCCGTGTAAGTCATAACGAAACTATTGTACATGCAACAAGTGGAAAATAGCCAATGTTATTTTATCTAAAGGTGACAGTTTGACTCCAGTGGGTAAATCTGGTTACAACATGCATTCAGTTTTGTTTTCGGATGGATAAAGCCGGCTGACATTAAGCCTCTTATAAAATCCCCAACTTAAGTTGACTTCAGTCAAACATGCAACAGCAATTTTCAAATTGCTGTTGCATGTTTGAGAGCGAGGTTTGTGCCAGGAAGCCGGCTACTTTAAACTAATAACACATTCTGCCAGTAAGGGCAAAAATAAACATTTAGTCAGAATTAAGTTGAAATATTTTTCAAGGAGAAAATCTAATTTAAGCAACTGGTCTAAATGCATAAGTTCCACGTAGCTTTACTACTTAACCTGCATCTTTTCACAAAACCAAAGCAGCTATTCTGTTGCTAGTTAGAGGTCAGATATTATCTAATATCGACGCTGTGAATTTGTCTGTGGGTTATTGTTTAAACTCTTGCTGATAAAGTCGTTTCGCTTGTGGATGTTTTGCAGTTCGTCCGACTCCGACGTGCAGTACAGGCTCGTTTCTCGATTCGTCAACGAGGCGGTGCTGTGTCTGCAAGAGGGCATCTTGAACAGCCCGCTGGAGGGAGACATCGGCGCCGTGTTTGGACTGGGATTCCCCCCCTGTCTCGGCGGTTAGTCAACCGATCCCCGTTGAAACATACACAAACGTATATCCTTTATCTTGTTTACGCGTTTTGAAAAATATCCCTCTATCCGACGCCTCCAGGGCCCTTCCGCTTCGTGGACACGTTCGGCGCCGACAAGCTGGTGGACAAGATGAGGAAATTTGAAGAAGTGTACGGGAATCAGTTCACTCCATGCCAACTCCTACTGGATCACGCAAAGGATTCCAGCAGGAAATTTCACAAGTGACCGACTTGCCAGTAGCTCCTAATAAACTCCAGTTTGCCACTTACAATGTGCCTAACATCGATTAGTGGGGAGGGTGAACATGCTGACGGTGCACTTTGACCGGTTATTAGGTGCAGCTAACCTAAAGCGATGCTGTCTGATGCAATAAGTCCCAACCTTCACGACAGTTCTGATTTTTCACTTTTGTGGTGACAGAAGTGAAATCCCACAGATTGCATGTATTTTAGCTTGGTGTGCCTAATGAACTGGCAAGAGTGTGCAAAATGACGGCAACGGTGGAAGGCTGTTTTAATATTTTTACATGAATGTTCATTTGATGTATAGATTAAGGGGCGTATGGACATCAGTTATTTACACATTGCATCTGTAAAGACATTTGCAGAAGAAGAAGCGTTTCCTGCTGCCAAATGACTTTAATATCCATGAATGTTGAGGTACATAATGATTCAGCAAGTGTCTTGTTTTTCTTTGTACATTAAAGGTTTTCTTGCTTGGTATGGAGAAATATGTAAATGTGAAGCTACAATAAAAATGTTATTGATTAGCCTTTGGTTTTGCATATGAAGTTTGTTTGTTTCTTTTTTGGACAGAAGTTTCTCGGGGTTAAAGAAAGAGCTGCTCACTAACGGATGTAAACAAACCTAAAGATGGTTTCCTTCAGTGAAGTCTTGCTTTTTACCCTCAACACATCAATTTAAAACTAGCTGCATATGGAACAAATGCCAGTTTTGAAATATGATTATCACATTTCATAACCTGAACTTTGCAAGAACTTTTTAGTGGTGGTCTCTTTTTCTTTTTTTCTTTTTTTTTTTTAAAGTAGAATATAAAACTGGATTTACACTATAAATCAGCTACACACTTCAAAACATTCAATATTATGCAAAGAGATTTGAATTGGTGTTCTTCAGTTGCATTTAAAATTAAATATAGTAAAAATATTCTAGTAATTCAGTTCAAAATGTGTTTGTGTAGGTTTATTATACAAATTGATATATTTTAAACTGTTAAATGGTTTTTGCCTCACATTTCTATAGATTTTATAGTTATTCCTACTGTTTGTGTGATTTCCTTACACCAGCCTGTTTTCATTCCACTTAATTTTCCATTAATCTTTGGAAACTGCGCTGTGTGACCGACCAGCTACTTTAGCAATGACCTGCTGCGGCTTAACATAGCAAAGCTTTTCTATATTTAAAATAGTCACTGTTAACAGAAGAGTAAAGAGGTTGGTTTTAAAAGCTGTTTTCACTTCACAAACGGAATTCCTTAATACAATTGTTTAGATGTTTGATTAGTTGATCAGTGCAAGTTGTTTGATCTGACGCGTTTAGTTAAATGCGTCAAAAAAGAAGAAATCTGAAAAGGGGGGATAAATACTTTTTTAACGCAACTGCATCCGAGTTTCTCTTTTTTGTTTTAATTACACCTAAAATAAATTAGCTTTTCAATTATTATGATTTAGTTGGATGTACCTGTAATGGACATGAAAATGGACAGAAAATTGGTTATTTAATTGGGATTCCTCCTGATAGATATAAAATGTCTCTCCTTTTTTTTCTTTCTTTTCTTTCTCTCTTTTTTTTTCGAAAGGTGTGTTTACAAATCATTAATTTCCACAATGTGATCATGAGAAAATCCAGCTCAAATCCAATTCGCCGCGCCAGGTCACATGTCTGGTCTCCATTGTCCGCAGAGCAGGGTGTGTACAGCGGGGATGCTGCGTGGTCGGAGGGGGGGGGTAGCTGGCTGGCTGGCTGGGTGAGCGGGTGTTTTCCCTTCAGCAGCATCCTTATTCCGTCTCTCCTTCCATCGCTCGCTTCCTGGGAAGATGCCCGGGACGGAAGAGATGCAGCGCGGGGGTGATGAGAAGCGGCCCGGGCTGACTTAGACGGGGCGTGTCTGTCGGTTGTTTTTGCTGCTGTCATCGCCGCTGCACCTGCGTGGAGGAGAGGAACGACTGACTCAGCTCCGGAGAATGGCTATGTAACTCGGTGAGGGACGTCAGCGGCATAAACACTAAATGATCGAGAGAGAGAGACAGAAAGAGAAAGAGAGGGGAGAAAAATGTCTGCGGGCAAACACTGCGAGGCGGTCAGGGTGGTGGTCCGCTGCCGGCCGTTCAGCAGGAGAGAGGAGACGGCGGGGTGTGAGAACATCCTAGAGGTGGATGACAGACTGGGGCAGATCACCATCAGGAACCCGAAGGCGCCACCTGATGAGCCGATGAAAGTCTTCACGTTTGACTCGGTGTACGGCTGGAACTCGAAGCAAAGGGACATCTATGACGACGCCGTGAGACCTCTGGTGGAGTCTGTACTCCACGGCTTCAACGGCACCATCTTCGCCTATGGGCAAACCGGGACTGGCAAGACCCACACCATGCAGGGGGTGTCGAAGGACCCGGAGAAGAGGGGCGTCATCCCCAATTCGTTCGAGCACGTCTTCACCCAGATATCCAGAAGCCAGAACCAGAAGTATCTTGTGAGGTCGTCCTACCTTGAGATCTACCAGGAGGAGATCAGGGATCTCCTGTGCAAGGACAACAACAAGAAGCTGGAGCTCAAAGAGAATCCGGACTGTGGGGTTTACGTGAAGGACCTGTCTTCGGTGGTGACGAAGAACGCCACCGAGATCGAGCACGTCATGAACATCGGAAACCAGTCCAGGTCGGTGGGCTTCACCAACATGAACGAGCGCAGCTCCAGGTCCCACGCCATTTTCCTCGTGACCGTAGAATGCAGCGAAAGAGGCCCCGACGGCGAGGACCACATCCGCGTTGGGAAGCTGAACATGGTCGACTTGGCTGGAAGCGAGCGCCAGAGCAAGACGGGCGCCAAGGGGAAGCGTCTGAAGGAAGCGGCCAAGATCAACCTGTCCCTCTCCGCACTGGGGAACGTCATCTCGGCCCTGGTGGACGGGAAGAGCACCCACGTCCCGTACAGAGACTCCAAGCTGACCCGCCTGCTTCAAGACTCTCTGGGTGGCAATGCAAAGACGGTGATGATCGCAACAGTGGGGCCCGCTCACAAGAGCTTCGACGAAACCCTGGCGACCCTGAGGTACGCCAGCAGAGCCAAGAGGATAAAGAACAAGCCTCGGATTAACGAGGACCCCAAAGACACCCTGCTGAGGGAGTTCCAGGAGGAGATCGCACGCCTGAAGGCTCAGCTGGAGGAGCGGGGGATGCTGGCAAAGGAGAGGCGCCGGAGGAGGAGAGACAGCAAGAGACTGAGCAAAAGCCTGGCGGGTATGGAGGAGGATATCCTTTGCGAGAACGATGGAGACGTGTGGAAGGCGGCCGAGGAGGCAGAAGAAGACGGGAGGCGCTGCCTGATTCATGGGGGCGACTGTACCAAGATCCTGACCTGCCAGGGCAGCAGTGAGAAACTGAGGAACCTAAATCTGAACAGAAGAAGTCTGGGGGACATGCAGTGGGATCAAGACGCGGTGGAGAAAATCATCGAGAAATACAAGGTGTTTGATTAAGCCGATAAAACGAGACACGAGTTAAACAAAAAGGAATGAGCACGAATAATTCACTGTGTTTTTGTTCGCAGGCCATGGAGAGCAAGCTGTTGGTCGGTGGAAAGACCATCATCGATCACACCAATGAGCAGCAGAGAATACTGGAGCAGAAAAGACAAGAAATAGCGGAACAGGTAAACACTGCTCAAACGAAAACACACCCCTGCTTCGATCGAACGTTTGCATTTAATCTCAATTGCTCGGTTTCTCAGATACGGAGAGAGCGAGAGATCCAGCAGCAGATGATGTTGCAAGATGAAGAGACCTTGGAAATCAGAGAGACGTTCTCCTCCCTGCAGCAGGAGGTGGAACATAAGACAAAGAAGCTGAAGAGGGTGGGGCACAATCTCTAAAGAAGTTGCCCGTTATCCGAATAGTTGTAGGCGCTGAAAAATAACGCCTGCAGCCGAACTGAATCGGTTCAAATCAAGTTTGTTTTGCTTGATGATAGCTAATAGTAATTTTTTTCTATCCACTTTCTGCAGCTGTTTGCTAAACTCCAGCTGCTGAGGGGAGAGATGAAAGACATCTTTGACGAGCACGTCACAACCCGACAAGAACTGGAAGAGACTCAGGAAGAACTAACCAGAGAACTCAAGTACAAGTAAGACATGATCACTTTTGATGCTTTTGCACTTTTACAGATCTTTGGCCTGCATGTGTGCAGTGGAGGGGGGGGGGGGTGACCCTGCCCATCGCCTTTGACACACCATCCCGACGGTGACGCATTGTGTTTTGGAAAGCTTTTTGTTTGTCAGGGACAGAAAACTGATCAGAGTTCATGATGTGAAGATGGACAGAGCGAAGTATGGGGCAGTCCTGAAAAAAAAAGAAAAACAGAGACACTTGATACTGGGATGGAGGCTCACCTTCCTGCAAGGACAATGATGGTGAAGATCCAGACTGACTTACAATGGAATAGGTTTAGATCAGTGCATATCAGTGTGTTGCAAAGGCCCAGTCGGTCCCCATGGACAATGTGTGGAAAACTTGTAGCTGGTGTAAAAATCAATACATTTTTTTAATCGATTGAATGTCGTAAAACAATAAAAGACCCTTAAACGTCCCCTTTAGTTTTGTCCTCTGGGAATAGTATTTAGCGTCATTTGATACTAGGCTTTATACTAAATGAAGACACCTTAATAGTTTCCTACTGAAGGTAAAATAATAATTACCTAACAGCATTTAACAGGGCCGTACTTCTTAAAATCATAACTTTTGCTAATGAAAGTCTGACTTTCATAAAACACTTTTTTTTCCCAATAATAACTTGCTTGTACCCAACATAACATCCATTGCAACTGATTGGCATTATACTTAAGGTCTGCAACCCAAGCTTTGATGTAATTATCGTGATATATTATAAGTACTGGTACAAAATTTTGAATAGTGATGATTAGATCATTTTTTTGTTGCTGCCTTATTGTTTGTTTTTTATTACGTTTGCACAAGTTTTGTCACTTTGGATGGACATTTATTTTGTATTTTGCAGATATCTTCTGATTGAGAATTTCATCCCCCCCGAGGAAAAGAACAAGATCATGAACAGGCTGCAGTTCGACAGCGAGGAAGATCAGTGGTGGCTACAACCGGTTATTCCTTCAGAGAGGTCAGTAAATCAATTGCGCATCGATCTCGTCCCATGCCACTGAATCCACTGAAACTACAGAGTCATGCAGGGTGTGTAAATCTTTTACCGAGCGTGATGAAAGTCAAAACCATAACAATCCTTAGAACCGCTCGTTGAGTTCCGAGCCTTGTGGGCCTAAACCTCTCCCAGCATTGAAAAAAAATGTGTCAAGCTTGTTGCAAAAATTGAAATTGCCTCCAATATCACAAGATGTCAGTCGAAACTCCAGTAGTGTTCTTTTGCAGAATCAGTGCGCCATTACGACACCGGATTATTTTCGTTTGTTTCCAGAGGATCTGTGTCTGAGTCTAACCCCGTCCTCTCTGATGTGTTCTCCCAGTACACCCACTCAGGTCAAGAGAAGGCCTCTTTCTGCTGTGGGATACAAGAGGCCAATCAGCCAATATGCACAGATGGCTGTCGCCACCGCTACTGGGACCCCATTTAGATACCAGGTCAGTGCTCAGATATTTACACCACAAGGCCAGATGGCAGACAAGGAGCACTAGAAGGATCTTACGGTATTGCTATACCATGTTCAGAGCAGCCTTGTTTGTGAAATGTGAAGGCCTCAACAGTCTGTATGCAACGTTGAACTGTTTTTTATCTTTTTCATATTTATCTTAAAAATAACTGGTGCTCTGGCACAGCAGATTTTGATTCTGCTTTAATACAGATGCTATACATTCCATTGCAAAAATATTGTCACTGTGTAAACGGGTTTAAAGTACCGTATTTAAAAAATCTGAAAAGTGTGGCATGCATTTGTATTGAGCCCCCTTTGTTCTCATACCGCTAAGCTAAACAAATACCAGTGTGACCAACTGCTTTCAGAAGACATCCAATTCCTGAGCGGAGGCCACTTCTGCCTATTTTAATCGAAACAAGAAGCTCACCATGCACACTGTAAAAACACGGTGGTGCTAGCATCATGCTGTGGGGATGCTTTTCCTCAGCAGGGAGAAGGAGACTGTTCAGAATTGATTTTTTTTTAAAAATCGATGGAAGTAAATATGAGTAATATTGGAAGAAAAATTGTAAGACTGCAGAAAACTTTCTACAGGAAAACAACCCTGAACATACAACCAAAGCTACAATGAAATGTTGGCTTGATGTGTCTTGTCAAAGTCCAAGCCTAAAACCTGTTCGGGATCTGTGACGTTCGCAGGCTCTCCATCCATCCGTCCGTCCGTCCGTCCGTCCGTCCAGACTGATTCATCTTGAGCTATTTTCAAAGAAAACCTGTAGAAGAAAAAAGAAAAAAAAGAAAAAAGTTATTTTCTGATTGATGAGGACATATGAAAAACATGCAGCCTTAGTTAAACTGACAGACAGTGCTACAAAGCGCTGTCTCAGGGGAGAATACAAACCCATGTGAAATCACATGAAACCCAAACACTGACGTTTGCAGTTGAAAAGTAACCAATTGTGTAAAAGTTTAAGGAAAATTAATATTTTCGCACGTAAGTCATTATAAATAATTTAGCCTCCTCACATGCATTTGTGACGTTCTCAAACTCTGCACGCTTGACTTTCGTCAAACAATAATCAGCTCAGCGACGATCCTTCCCTTCTGTTCCCTGATATTATCGGAAACAGTCACTCATAATTGCACTATAAGCAGTGTCGTCTGTTCTTACAGGCAGAAAACGTAATGCTGCTGGAGTTAGACATGTCCCCACCGACCATGTTCACCTTGAACCTAAACGGCGAATGCCTGGAGAGAGCCTTCACCCCCAGGCTGCTGCCTGATCTGCCGCTGAATGTGCGCGCAAGAGGCGCGTCTTCTTCAAGGGTCAGGAAGTCCCAGTCCTGGTAAGTGAAGGACAGAAAACAGAGGAATATTTAATTCAAAATACTTCACACGCCCTTTTTGGAAACAGTAATGCACAGCATAAATGAGCTGTATCGCATTTTTGTGGTGTGTTTTTTTTATTTTTTTGCAGTTACAGATAGTTTTATTTTCTATGGTCTGCAGGTATCAGGCGCCACAAGCTGCATCCGTCACATCGTCCTCATCCTCCACTATTCTCACATGTGAACCTCAGAGCTGCTCTCCCTCTCCCAGACGAAGACCGTCCTCTGCTGCGTATCTTTCTCCGGGAGGACCGGTCCAAACGATCCCCTGATTTTCTGTCACATTCTGTCCGCTGGCCTTAGTTCTCTTTATGTGCCCGGTTAGAGATGGAAGTTAAGGAGGATCCATGCGTATTAATTCATTTTTGAAGCTGAGTTTATTTAAAAAAGTAGAATAGTTTAAGTGAAAATGTTCTAATTTCTTAGTTTCAGCATGTTATTATACCTAAGCTTTGTTTTATTTGACAGAGTGATTTTTGTTTTGCATCTCTTACAGTCATGATAAAAATGCAAGTGCTTTTATGCGTAAGAAATCTCAGATGAAAAATTATCAAATACTGGTCTTTTCACCCCTCTGCCATTTTATTTTTAAATTATTATTATTATTGCCTTTTGGGTACAAAATGGTGCAGTGTACTGCAGGATGTCTTTGTAATGACAGAGGGATGCTTTTATCCCTCTTATTTGAAAACTACTCCCAAAGAAATGACTCCAGAAAACACTGCTTTGCAGAATGGGGTCGCCTAGACCCATTTTAGCTTGTTGAGGCGGCGAAGGGGTCAGATTTCAGAAGAATCAGCTGAGCTATACAGGGATCAAACCACAATCAGTGGAAAAGGAAAGTAATCCAAATTCAATTAAACTTTACTTGGGATTTACTTTACTTTAAAAATGTTAAAATTGTTTGATCAGAAAAATTATGCAAACAAAATATACGACCAGACAAAATATTTTATTGTTTGATTGGTAAAAGTATGTCATAATACAGATTTAATGTGCATTAAATGTACCTAAATAACTAGTCATCAGAAAGTCTGATCTCTATTAATCATTATTATCTACAAGCAATTAGGAATGATTTTGCACGGTGACCAAGTGGAAAGGTACTAATTGTAATCTTAAAGAAGTAATTGTTGCTATTGTCAATCTTAGAAAGATATAACAGCGTTTTCTTGACAAAAAAAAAAAAAAAAATCAAAACACAATGACATAGCTGAACAACTCGTAGTATCTGGAATAATGCCTTTTAGATGTGTAACTGTTAAGCATGTTGGTGGAGAGGTGATGATGTGGGCTTGCTTATTGACATCACATTTCAAGTGTGCAAAGCTGCATCCGAAACAACCCACAAAACGTCTGGAATAAAGTATATTCTTGCCTTAAATGCTCCCAAAAAGAAAAAAAAAGTTGCGCACCTTTCAGTAACTCTTTGTAGCAATGTTTTTAAGATGCACTCAGTGCTTTAGCATTCTGTTTTAATATTCATAAACAGAGTTGCTCATCTCAGATTGTATTAACCAAATTTTTAGAGCCAGTAAGCTTTTTGATTGATTTTTTTTTAACGTATGGTTATTAAAATCTTAGAATTGAAAGTCTGTATGCTCACACAGTTGTAGACAAAAGAAAAGATGGCCATGTCTCTGCCAAACACATCAAGGCTGACCGAATGGGAGAACATCCTAACGTAGCCTGTGTGCTGTACGATGTTTTGCTGCGGTTTTTGGGCTAATGTAATTGTGAATCCAAAATGTGAAAGAAAGCTTGCAGTGCCGTCTTAATTAGCTGCCTTACTTTTTCATGATTGTGGAAAGTCGACTTGCTTACATAACAAAATAAACACTGAATAGTCTCGAAGTGCTTATTTTGTCATTCTTCATTCAAATCTGTGTTGCACTTCTCTTAATGACTCTCATCATAGTTGCAAGTAACAGTTTGTAAAATCACAGGTTGTCTCTTACCGTGTCATGGTCTGTTTTTCTATTGATTTCCTTGCAATTAATTTAATTCAGATAAAACCTGCTCTCTCAAAAACACACTTCCCTCCTCTCACAACTTTGTTGGCATCATATAGCACATTGATCAGAGTTTTTCTGAGTGCGCACTTGTGTGTTTTATTTTTTTCCTATCTGGTCACTTGCCTCCCTTTCCCTTGTTCCAAAATGTTTTGCCTGTCTTTGGTATGGCTGGAGCAAAATGGCGGAGCACTATTTAGGAAAGCTGCATTGGTTTTTAGGAATACTCTGCAACATAAAATGCCGTGGAAGTGGTTTGAAGTTCAAAGTAATGTATTAAAGTTATTAAAAGTTCAAATTAATTGAAGAAAATTTCAAGTTATGTTCTCATTCTCTCTCTTTTGTCTGTTTACATACACATATTACTGATTAGATCTGATTGGTGGACCTTCACATAAAGTCCAGTTCAGGCCAGAGTCACACCCCCCGATTTTGTTGGGTGAGGCTGCCAGATACAATGCATTCGACCATAAAATATTTAGTAAAGCTGCAGTTATTGTATGTGCTTTTTATGTGACATCCACATTTTAATAAAATTGATAGGTGGTGATATGTCAATTTCTGTGGACTCAATGTTATAGGTACCATAAGAACCATCGGTCACATGGTCATATAATAGGGATGGGATGCAATGTAAAAAAACAAACCAACTAGAGGATTTCTTAGTCTTATTTAATCAGATTTTGCTTGACAACTTAATAAATGACATGTGAACTTCGACAGTAACAGTAGATTTTCTTGTTTTGTTCTTAGGTCGTGTGCTGTTGTAACTAATGCTAGTTTGGTGTCTATACAAGTAGGAACATGCTTGCGTTGAGGTGATACTGTAGGCTTGCTCAATACACTCTGCCTTGTGCATCTCCCGGACAACTGGCAAACAAATGTTAGGTAAATTATTATGTCCCACCAAGCTAGGTTTTTTTGTTTGTTTTGTTTCTTTCTTCTCTGATTCAAAATCAAAACTCCTAGCTAATAAGTTATTAATGCATTTATTTCAAATTTAAGTGAGTTCACCTCAATGATTGATTATTTATTTTTTGAGATTTTGACACCTCTGGACTTCCATAAAGAAATGGACGAGGCAAAACTTAAAAGGCCAATATTCAGATTCTGTTAAGAGAAGGTCATCATAGCTATTTACAAATGCCACCTGACCCTTCTTATGCCTCTTATGATGTCATCAACCCAAATACACACAAAGCAGAGTGCTGTGTTGTGTTCCTTGGTGCACATTTTATTTACTGTACTTTGTAAAATCCTACATACCTCTACCTCAATATCCAACTATGTTTTATTGACTGTACATTTTCTACTTAAAAGAAAATACACCACTAACTAGCATCTTTAAATACACGTGGGAAGCTTGAGTGTTTTAGAATGACAGACACATACAGTGTAAGTATGACGTTTCCAACGGTCACGTGACTCTTTACAGTAAGTCCAACATGGCAGATGGAGTAGGTCTTGCACGGTGACTAAAGCAACATTTCAACTGAAACGGACAATTTAAACTCCATTCCGCCACGGGACATCCACCATGAGGGAGAGACAGAAGAAAAAGAAGGGCAGGACGTGGGCGGAAGCCGCTAAAACGGTATTCTTGGGTGTTTTATCTTCCGTTTGTTGTGGTTGTTTTCCTTGAACGCTCCCACTTGTACAACTGTGTTGATGAGTTCATGACCTGCTGGTGGAGACGAATGTTGCGCACACCGCGCGAGGCCTGTGTTGACGGTCCAAAGGCGGCTGCTGTCACAAGCAGGGGACCTTAGCCTCTGTCTTCCTTCTCTGAGGAGAAATGCAGCTTTGTTACCATGACCTAGGCACACCCAAGCATGCCTCTAAACCCACCGTTCGTGTTTCAAGCAAACAGTGGGACTGACAAATCTTTATCGAGCTGATTCGGATAAAGTGCTCACGTCAAGGGTGCGTTAGCCAGGTTAGCATCGGCTAGGTCGTGCTAACTCCTTCAAGAAGTTTGGTTAGTTTTAAGTGGACTAAAATCAAGACGTCATTTTTAATAAAGTATTATTTTGTACTGTTACTTTTATATCTTCTTTATCGATGTCAAAGCAATTCTGGTGCATGTCAACTTGGCCAATGAGTGTTATTAGCTTTCGAGCTAGTTGGACTAGCTTAGCATGCTAATAAGTATTTAAATATGAAAACACTTAGAAATAATGTCACAAATATAATATCTTACCGAGTTGTATGGATATTTGGAGTTCACTAACATGTGCTACGTGTTCAGTAAACTAGTTTAATTGTAAAGTACAGGTAACTGACAGCAAGTAAAGTGCGTTTCTAATAACTTTTTAATGTGTAAAATGTAAAGTCGTTGCAGCGTAAAAGTACAAGAACCACACAGCTGTTGAATGTAAAAGGCTGCAGAGAAATAATGACAAAAATAAGGTCAGCTTCACACCGAGATAAACATATTGCCTAACAAAAGTATTCACTTTTCACATTTAGTTGAGCAAGAACAAACGTGTCTATGTTTTAGGGTCATTTGTGAAAAATGACTAATGATTTTTCAATAGTTTCTAAGACATTTTGTCATGCTTTTATATTCTCCTCTGACACAACCACATTTTGCTGCACCTACAAGTCTCTACCATGTTGTAGAGAATGAAAATTTAGCTCCTTTGGAGAATTGTAGACAAGTTCTCATTATAAAAATAAACCGCTTCTGTATTTATTCTCTACCTCTGGGCTCTTGTGGTTAAACGCTTTCATTGAGAACAGGTCAAACTCAGATTGGATGCAGAGGGTCCCTGAACATCAATGTTAAAATTTTCCTACAAATTCCCGATTGAATTACTACATTTTGATTTGATCTAAACCTTTCAGTTGTTGATGCATGTTGGCTCTTGGTGGGGAGGTGAACCTCCACTCACAGTCTTAAATTTTATGTGGCCTGCAATATGTTTCTTTTGTTTATTGGCCTGCATTTATCACCGTTCTGCTTCCCACACCGTGTTGCTGTATCATGTATCATGGTGGGGGGATTTATATTGTTTAATTTCAACGATGACAGCAGATTTCTTCCACTTTGGAATAAATTGCTTATTTCTGTTTGTCTAACAGATAAAGTCAAACTAAAATGCATTAAAGTTTGTCGGTTGTTGTGCGAAAAAAAAGTGGAAAAGTTGAAGAGATCTGAATGTGAATAGGGACTGTAGATAGATATTGCCCCGCATGCTTTGAGACAAAGCAACTACTAAACTAATTTCTTTGAAATGTTGTTTTGCTTTGTGTATAGGAAAACATTCAAGCCCTTTAACACAAAATTGTGCAAGAAAATGACAAAGAACAAGCACTTTAATGTCATTATGCATGATAAAATATACAATGATGCTAAATAGTTTTTTCTTTAAAAAGTTACTAAATCAATAGAACCTTGCCGCGTCTTAAAAACTGAGCAGCAGGGGGCGCTCTAGATGTAATTCTAAAGCTGGTCAGAAATACTATCTAATCTCTCTTCTCCGTTCAGTCTCCATGGTAACCAAACGTTGCACCGACCAACAGATGGTTGCATCCTCCGCTACTTTCTTTGACTGCATCAGCGCATGAAGTCAAAGTTACGCTTGGGTTTTCCTGGAGCCAGAGAAGCCGCAGCCGTTCTCAAATCTACATGTAATCAAGTTATGTAAAAGATGAAAATGAAAGGAGGCTTAATGCTGAGTGGAAGAGGAAAAATGATTCAGTGGAAAACTAAAGCCTGTTAAAAGGAGGGGGAAAAAAATCTATTTGACTGAGTTGTAAAACTGGCTGGTGGTTAAAACTCTCTAAACTTGAAACTGAAATGTTTAACTTGTTTTTACTCGAAGAGCTCGGTATCAGTTTGAGTCCTCACCGATTTCTACGTACGTCTTGCCCAGCCACTGCCATAGTTTTACTATCTTTTGAGAAAAAAACAAATCATTCTAAATCTACATCTATCAAGGGTGTCAATAATGATGGACGTAGCAGTACCATAAAATTCCCTTGCATTTAACAGTCACCCATTGAATAGACTGAATATTATGATGAATTATGGCAATAAATATTATAACTTGTTGTAACGTCATATCTCTGATTTAAAATTTACACAAGATTATTGACCCTGGTCCAATAAAAAACAAGGTTCTGATTAAGAACCTGTTCTTAATCGTGTTATTTTATTTTGATTGTTTTTATTTTTATTTTAAATCCTTTTAGGTTTTGGAGAAGTACCCTAATACTCCTATGAGCCATAAAGAGATCCTGCAGGTGATCCAAAGAGAGAGGCTTAAAGAAATAAGGTAAACCCACTTTTTTAGGAAACTTTTTTTCTTTTTCTCGTAAAAGGCAACACTACCTGTCTCTCTCCCTTATTTCTTTATGTCGTGTTTTGTTTTTTTTATTCCTGTTCATATTCACAATTAGTTTAATCAATAACTGTTTAATTTCTTTTTGTTCCATTGTCACTCTTTTCATCCAGAAGGTAAGACAAGAAAAAGATGGCCTCTCCAACCCACCATCCCACCTTAACAACCTCACCGCATTTCCATATTTCGTTCAGATTTAAATCTTGCATGTTTTGACAATGACAATGTTGTAGATTCAGTGGCAAAAATAACTCACTAATAGTTTTAGTCTTGACACCTTTTGCCCACACGCTACATGTACACATAACACAACTGCGCAACAGAAATAGATGTAGCTTCATGTGAACCTTGAATTTATTTATTTATTTACCTTTTTTTTTCCTTCAATAAATGCAATAGGGAATCTTATCACTTTTTTCACTCTGCTTGACATACTCGTTTATTGTTAAAGTTAACGTCAATTTCTTTCATGTTCTTGCACAATAAAAAATGTTGGATTCCAATTATATGACGTGTTATATATAACATATATATTTTTATTTCAGAAAAAGTGTAATTAGGAATGTAAGTTGCTTTTAATCTGCAGCTCGGGTTAATTCAGTCAACTGACTGCTTTTGAAACGCAGGGCGGATATCCTACCCTGATGTTACTCTGATCCAAACTTGTGCATGACGAGACTCAAACGTTTGATCAGCCTCTACCCTTCTTCCATTGTTTTGTTGTTGTTGTGTTTTTTAAAATTAATAACCGCTTGAGGAATGGAAGTCAATAATCATAGCTCATGGTTTTCTCTGATCCCTCAGCGGAACCTCGCCGCTGGCGTGCCTGAACGCCATGCTGCACACAAACTCTCGGGGTGACGAGGGCATCTTCTACAAAGTCCCGGGCAGGATGGGAGTCTACACACTAAAGGTTGGTTAGTTAGACAAGAAAATTTGCAGGACGGTGAAAATGTTTTTAGTTCGTTGTTGTAGAGTCACTGAGTCTGTGTCGTCAGTTTGCTGTGCCGTGTTTGTTCAGTGTGTCAGGGGTCACATAGGCCTCGTTTCAGTACAGACCTCGGTTTTGTGGTCACATTTTTAGTATGGGAAAGTACAACAGGAAGAAGAAATAAATGCCAAACGATAGTTTTGTCTGAACTACATAAATAACCTCCACAAAAACAGAGAAGCTAACCGCCGTTGTTCGTGATGAGGCTCTCAGGCAGCGCCATGACGGCTGCCTCTGGTAACTATACGGGGCGCAATGACAGATTCCTCTCGCAAAGGTGAACAGTAGATAAATGAGACAAAATTTTCAATGTTTTTAGTGAAAGTTAATGCAAGAAAACCTAGAAAGTGCTACATTGATATTGAAACGGAACAAATAGAATAAATGTTTTCTAAACATGAAGAGCCAATAGGAGCACAGAACCGAACATTCAGTTTTTATGCTCCTTAAATCTGGAACAAACTTCCAGAAAACTGAAAAACAGCCGAAACATTGAGTTCCTCTTAAATCATGGCTAAAAGTGGAGCATTGGTCAACATATTTAGTGATGATTATTCTTGAAGAGTTTGATGTTGGCGTTTATTGCTAGTTTTATAATATGTTTTGATTATGTAAAGCACTTTGAACTGCCTTTTTACTGAACTGTGTTATACAAATAAACTTGACTTGAGTAGACACCAACTTTAGCACTGCTAGCAGCTAAAGGCTAGCCTGTTGCAGCACACGTTTCAAAGTGTTCCCAACTTCTCTGGCATAGTTTCTTTTCCTGTTGAGTACCAAAAATCCTGTCACACCGATGAAAAATGGCAGAAGCTTTTTTTAATGTCTTCTAGCAGAGCGTTTCTCCGCCAGCCTGACCTACAATCCCAGTCAACTCTGTTAGCACAACGGAGCGGTTCAAGAACAACTTATCATCTTACTTCAAAACAAGAGTCTGAAACACAGTGACTAGTCTAACCATTTACCTTTACAGCTGCATTTCATTTAGAATATTTTGGATATGCCGTATGAGTACATTTGTAGGTTTTCCACAAATGATTTAGAGTTGCATACCACAGAAAAATCTGAGTACAGAACCATGACTGGGCGGCATTTCATTTCCACTGTGTAAGAAAACAAAGTCATGAGGTGCTGACCTCAAATACAAATGAAAAGTGTAGAGCAGTGCTGTTCAAACTACTAAATTTAACTGAACCAAACTTTAAAAATCAGTTCCTTTTAGTTTGTTTTTTTTGTTTTTTTTTAACAACAAGGTTAGTAAACAGGCTAGTTTTGAACAATGCACAGCAGTATTTTGCTTTTACAAAATCACAAGATTTGATTCCGCCAGTAAAGCGTCCTGAGTTTCAGGTGTATCTTTGGTGCTAAAAAATAATGACTAGCTAACATGAATTAGCTAGTCATTCATGTGGAGGGTTAAACCTTTAAATCCGCTTAAGGTGTTTTCTTTTTGCTAGTAGTTTTTCTCCTCTTCTTCTCTGTTTTTCAGAAGGACATCTCGGAGGGCGTGAAGAAGCTGTCGGAGGAGGGCTCTGACGAGAGCAGCGACAATCTGTCGGACTCCCGAAGCTCGGAGAACAGCAGCACCGTTCCTCCAGAGGGCAGGAGAGGACGGTGGATGCGGAGAGGTACCGTCCCTTTAAATTCCCGTAAAAGTTTGAGAGTTTTAATCAGAGTTTTACGGGCGCAGTATCTGTTTTTGTGCTCCAGCAAATCAATTTTGTGACAGTTTTCTTTTAACTGCGGCAGAATTTAGAAGCTTAATATAAAAAAAAAAGTATATTTTCACGACATCAAGGAGCACCTTTCGTCTTTTAACCTCAACTCTTTGCTCATAAAAGAATAGCTTTGTTTTTTTGTTGTTTTTTTTTAAACTTTTTCATTGGCGTGAATGAGCAAAGCGTCAGGATAAACGATATCCTGGTCCCGGTCGTCACACGGCTCTTTATTTACTTATTTCAGCTGATTGGGCACATAGATCTCTTATGTCAGCGAGCGTTAACGCCTCTTCTCAGCTGTTGTCAAGCATTGTTGCTTGAACACAGGAAGCCAGCTCATTTGCCTGTGTTCAAGCTTAAGGAAAGCGGTTCTTCCAGAAAGTTAGATTAAACCAGTCGCATGTTTCTGGGACACCCTGAGCGCCCAACATGACGGCGAAAGGTCGGTTTCTTTTTTTGACTCTCGTTGCCCATAAATGTTCCCCCTTCATCAGCAAGCTGTAGAATCACATCCGTTTTCTACAGTTCTACCTCGTTGGGCGGCGGGGCGAGTTGTGTTTGATTTATTGCTGTTTTTATGTGATTCAGTGCAAGTTTGGAAAAGTTTTTTTTCTTTTCTTTTCTTTTCTTTTTTTTAAGTTGTATTTATTTTCTCTACTTGAACGTTTTAAGTGACTGTTGAGACAGGAAGCTGAATTTTCTCTGCCTGACCCGTGACCACTTCCTCATTACGCATAAGTTTGAAGCTGCCATAGAAAGACGCCGAGTTACAGCAGAGTGAGAGAAATTATTATTTTTTTGTTGTTGAGCTATTATAAAAGTCAAATGCTGGGAGATCAGCGATCCGTATGAGGAAACGTAAAGCTCTTGCTGAGACGTTCAGCCCGTTTTTCATGAATATATCTTAGATGGGTAACGTAACCCCCCCTCCTTTGTGCAAAAGATTGGTTTCGGTTTCATCAAAACAATTGCCCAGCTTGATTGTTTGCATTCTCGCCTCAGGAAACGTAGATTTGTAACCGTTTCTTTTTTTTTTTCTTTTCTATTTTTCAGTCCCCTCCAAGCTGCAGTCACAGCCGTCGTCTCCGCAGCCACAGTGCTCATCGCCTCCCGTCTCCTCCAGTAAACTCATCTCTCCCTCACAGAAACACAGCAAGAAAGCACTCAAACAGGTACGTTTCTTTTTTTTTTTTTTTTACCCTTTAAGCCTATTTATTTACAGTGCAGTTAGCTTGTTTTTCAGTAGTGTTTACATCTCTATTTTACTAGTTAGCGGTGTAACATGAGATCCTGCCACACCCTCTTATTTACAGAGTTTGATATAAAGATCTTCCACTCTACTCCACAAAACACAAATGCTTCCCGGTTTAATGTATCTATGGAGTCGTTCTGGTGTTATTTGAATTAATAAATTTTGACGATGCACGTTTGTTTTACTGTGCCTCCTTGATTCTGTCAGTTTGGTTCAAGGTCTTGTGAGAACGTTTCATACCACTTGAGCATTTCCGCATTTTGTCTTTTTTTTTTTCTTTTTTTTAGAGTATCAGCACCAATTTGTAGAAAAACCTCTTCCTTCAGTTACAACTGAGGTTTTTTTTCCATCATCTCTCATTGGCATTTCTAAAAATCTTTTCACTGAGTCTCAATTGTATTAAAGTCTGGGCTTTGATTGGGCCATGTGGATGTGCCGTCTTCCAGACTTTTTGCTGTATCTCTGTTTTCCTGATGGAAACTCCAACTTGATCTCAAGTCTTTTGCAGGTTTTCTTCCAGGACTCCCCTGCATTTAACTCCATCCATCATCTTATCGACTGTCTTGTTTCTTTCTCCCTTTTTAAGGAACATTTCCTCAGCTGGATGCTGCCACACCACATTTCCAGATGGTTAGGGTTACCCTAAAATCATACGCAGTTTTAGTTTCCACCTCACATAATGTTTTGCGTGTTGGCCAGAAAAAAACCCAAAACACTTCTTGTTTTGTCTTACACGGTTTGTTCCTCCTCCT
This sequence comes from Poecilia formosa, assembly GCF_000485575.1. NCBI lineage: Eukaryota > Metazoa > Chordata > Actinopteri > Cyprinodontiformes > Poeciliidae > Poecilia > Poecilia formosa. The sequence continues at coordinate 816,721 of NW_006800142.1, forward strand.
GCCGTTTTTCTAGGCGCTGAAGCAGCAGCAGCAGAGAAATCAGCGCAGACAGGGTGGTATCCCAGCCATCTCCAGCTCCAGGCTGCTACTGAAGACCATCAAAGACATGGCAGAAAACATTACAACAAAGACTGGTAGGTTGCAACGCTTGTACTGCTACAAGCAGCTCAAATTCATATAGTACTATATATTTAGATGCTTTTATTTAAGGTTCATTTTGCACCTTTGTAATTTTATTCATATTTTCATATTTTTTCAGCTTTTTTCCCCCCATTTGAACAGAATAGCTCAATAGTTTAGAGAGCAACAACATTTTAAAGATGCATGACATTAAGTCGATTAAAATCTAACTTGTATTTCTGTACATTTGAAACTGCTCATAAATCCACCACTGCTATGTAATTTATGCAAATGCTATTCACGTCATATCAATAATCTGGTAATGGTATTAGTTAATTTCTTGCTATATTATGCAGATGCTTTGTCTGCGTTAATGAAGATTTACTCACCTCAACATGAAGAACGGTTGAAAAATGGCATCGACAGCAGGGCGGTCCAACATGTTTTGTGATTAATTTAGCCAGAACTAAAGCATTAAAGGTTTAGCTGTAGGTTGGAAAAAGGCTAGAGTCAGGTGATCATTTGATACGGAGGAGTAACGCGTCATACGAAAGGAGAGCAGATGTGTCACAACAAGTGATTCGTTTCTTCACGTAAAACTCAACTCGCGTGGTAAAGAATAAGAAACTTTGTGATTTCAGCTGCTCTTCAAATTCACAAAGGTTTTCTTCTCTTGTCCCAGCAGAGTTATGCCACCCTGTCGTACCCAGAAAAGTTCCTCAGAGGTCCGATCGTCTCAGTGCAGGTAGGTCAATCAGCAGGTGTAACTTTTTTTTATTTATTTATTATAATTTTCCTTTTTGGGTTGGATATATTCTATAAACCCGCTTAAGTGTGTAAAGGTAATGGATTGATGTTTATATTCTATAAAAGAGGAAAATGGCAAAAACAAACTAGTCTATGGTCATTTAATGTCTACAACATTTGTAGTGTACAGATCAGAAAGTACAACTTTAAACATTTAAATTAGAATTTTTATTATTTTTTTGTACTTTTTTTCATTATTTGGACAACTTAAGTGACAAAAAGTCCGACTTAATCAAACCGAGTTCCTTTATATCGAGGCTAAAAACCTACCTGCTTAGTTTCCTTTCATGAGTATAAAAAGTGGAACATTGATCAACTTATTTTATACATTTGCTAGATGAGGACATTTGACAAAATGTAATGTGCATTGCTTGTTTCATAATTGATGACTGTATGATGTTTTTCTGACGTAGAGAAAAACAAATGAACTCCACTTGATTTATAGGAAACAAGCGATTCTTTAGTGAACAAATCACCAAGCGTGTCGATTGTTAAGCCAAAATCGGTTCTGCTAAATTCTTCCTGTCTCTTTCTTTCTCTCCCAAGGGCAAATAAAACGCACAAAGTGTAAAATAGACGTGGAAACACCAGACTCCATTTTGGTTAACACCAACCTGAGAGCCCTCATCAACAAGCACACCTTCTCCGTCCTGCCTCCCGACTGCCAGCAGAAGCTGGTCAAACTCCTGCCTGAGGTTGACCGACAGGTAACTCTTGCACCTCTGTGGCGTTGAACGTCGATTTACGCATCTTGCAGCAAATCTGTTCGTCTCGGTTGATTCATATGAAAAAAATTCAGCGGTGTTACGTAAAGCAGAGGTTTTGTCCAAAGCTCTGAATGTAGTTTGCTAACTCTCGAATCTGCAGTCAACGTTCCAGTGCGGTGATTATTGAAAGATTAGTCATCGCATTGTGCCTCTTCTCTTCAGGCCTGCTTGGACGGCCTTCTGAAGGTTACGAGCTCGGCTTTAAACAATGAATTCTTTGCATCGGCAGCACAGTCTTGGAAAGAGAGGCTGGCTGAAGGTTAGTCGCTTGGCTCCCGGTTGATAATGACATTCGTTTCTCGTATAAAGAGAGAGAGAGAAAAAAAAATATCTCCAAGGCAATCTTGTGTTGCTTTCTCTTTTTCTAAATCGAAATAAAACTTTCTCCTCTTGCAGGGGAATTCACGCCCGAGCTGCAGGTCCGAATGCGTCAGGAAATCGAGAAGGAGAAGAAAGTTGAACACTGGAAGGAGGCTTTCTTCGAAAATTACTACGGGGAAAAGTAGGTAGAGTTGTTCATAATCATTCAGTTGTCAAATCTGAAGGAGATTTTCATTGTTTGGAAAATGTCTTCATTGGTGGGTTGATTGTGATCTTGTTTTTTGCCCCATACTGACTCAAGACATTTAAGAAAAAGTGAGAGCCGATTCTAAATCCTCATCCGATATCGAACTACTTAAAGCTCAGGCTTGCACATAATTTACAGTAAAGTTGTTCAAATGAATGCCATGTGTAGAAGTGACACCTCAGTAGCTCTACAGAAGTTTAAAATGCTGTAAATCAACTATCCTTACCTCACTAGTAGGCATGCATCACATACCCATATTAAGATATATTTCAACGGTTTCATTCTTGCTGCACACTGCTCATCAGCTGTTTGAAAAGGCACACTGCTTATAAACAAGGACCCATTTGACTATTTCCAGCTTCTTCTTTTTAAGAGAAAAACTGGGGATTACATTAAGGTGACAGAAGCATAAATATGCTCTTCTTCTATAGTTTTTCTCAGGTCTGTTTCAAACTCAAATGTTAACCAGGGTGTCTGCACATCCTGTTTAACACCAACATTAATATATCTAAAATTAAAGCCTTAAAATGTCCTACGTTCATTAAAAAAAGTGTTAATCACAGGACTTAAATGTTGTTGTGGCAAGACCATTTAATCTTGTATAGTCTTTGTAGTTTTCTTTTTCTTTTTCTCTTGGGACTTTTCTGCTAACTAGCTGCTAACACACTAGCTAGCAAGCTAACTTGAATAAGTGCAATTTGATCACCAGTTGGCTGGAAAAATGTTCATTATCGCCATACAGTTTATTTATTTGCATTTTTTTTGTCCATTTCTGTCATGATACAGGTCTTAATTTCTATTCATATTGGTCTTAAAAAGTCTTAAATTTGAGGCGGTTAAATCTACAGAAACCCTGATTATTGAAAATGAGTTGCTTTATTAGAGCAGCAGTGGAAGCAAGTGCCACTTTTCACTTATTAATAAATGCAACATCATCATAGAAAGTAGGTTTTGACCCGTTCAGATCAAACTTTCACAAACTCCTACATAGTGGATCGCTTTATTTTTCACGTCATCGCAGAGATCACGTTCACCTCCTGCTGCCTTGACGATAAAAGGGGCGCGGCATCTTGCACCAAGCTTCCAGATTCCTCATCCAAATGCTTTGACTTTTGGCAAAGTTGCTGTGTGCCTTCCTCATCTTGTTATTATCGTCATCAGATTCTGATGATTATCATATTACTCATGTTGGAGGGACATCTGATTACGATACGACGTCTTTATTCTGTTCACACATACAGACTGATGAGCCGCTGCTGACGTCTTTGCTTATTCCAGCTCCATAAAGGCGCTTTATAATAATTGTTTGTAAAGGTTTCCAGTTTATGACTTTTAAAGAAAGTAGCTTCTCAGTAGCTGAAGATAAATGAAAATTAAAAATTCAGTTTCGTAGAAAATCGTGTCCAAACTTACAATGCAGTAGTATTGACAGGTGTCCATCGGATAATTATTGACTCTCTCCACAAAGGTCATCGCTGCAGAAGCTGGCTGTTGCGATTGATGAATACAGCACTGTAAGTGCAATATAGATGAAAAGTTGAGTGGAAGGATAAAATGTAACAGGAAAAGATGCACAAGCAAACTGCTCCAAGAGGATTGCAAAGCTGAATCATAGACGTCATCAGCTCACCTGGCCCAGATAATGCATATCTGCATTATCTGGGAAAAGATGGGAAAAGAACTGGGCTTTTACGCTCCAAAGTTGTTGTTTTTTTTTTCTTCTAAGGGAAATCAGTTGTGGATTTCATTTAGAAATCAAGGTCAGGAAGGGAAAAGCTGCTTATAATTCAGTTTGAAGTTTCCACAGTGAGAAGGTCCATTTATCACCTTTATGCAATAAAACCTTGATGCAAAATTTAGTGGTGGAAGAACTTTTCTTATACAGCATTCACAATTTCTGAGAAACTGAATTTTGTGTTTTTATTAACTATAAGCCATCCAATTTCACAGAAATAAGCACTTGAAATGCATTACTCTGTAATTAACCGGTTCATTGAGTTTTACTTTTTTCTTTTTGCCGGTGAAATAAATAAACTTTTCAGTGGATAGTGGAAGTGTAGAATTGCTGCGAAGCGTCAAACCCTAAGCAGATGTTCTCAACCTTGAACGTGCCAAAAACGTTTGTTTTTGTTTTTTTGTTTGCATTCATAAAGAGGTCAAAAATCACAAATATTTGTGATTTAATATTTGAGATAAAAACGTCTTTCAATTTTCCTCTTTTGTGCAGTTCAGGCCTCAGCTACGAGGAGTCCAAAGAGCTGATAAAGCCCAATGGGAATAAGGAGCCGGTCAGGCGCCGCTCTCCTGTCTGCCAGACAAATCCAGCTGCTCAGCTTCTGGAGGACAAGAAGAGCGCCAAGGACTGCGTTCAGACCGACGCTACCACGAGAGACAAGAAACCAGCGGAGAAATCCCCAGACCCTCCGAAGGAGCTGCCCCGACACAAAGAGTCCGTCCCCGCCACGGAGCCCATGAAGACGCGTCGGTCGCAGCACGCGGAGGATCGAAAGCTCAGCGCAGCCACTCAGACTGGGCCGGTGATGGCGACGGCGGCCGCGAAAACGCTGGAATCGGAGAAACCGGCCGAGCGGAGCCCGACTGGCACACTTCACGAAAAGCAACAGACGGAGGAGAAAGATGAGGAGAAGAAACCCCCCGAGTCGCCCGTGAAGAAGAGCCCCCCGCTAAAGCCCATTGCAGATGTAAAAGATGACCAGCTGGTGACCGCGGCAAGACCTGCTGCGGGCGACGAAGAGGTCGCCTCGGAGCCCGGCGCCGCCTCGGACGCCCACAAGAGGAAAACCCTCAGCGAGACGGAGGGGGAGGTGACTCCAGAGAAAAGGCCCCGTTTGTCTTCTGTTTCCTCCGTGTCGTCGGTCTCCTCCGCGTCGTCCATATCCAGCCCCGCCACGCCGTCTCCGACAAGTCAGAGGGTCCCGCCGCTCAAGGTGAGAAATGCGCACGCTCTCCGTTTAGCGAAGGTTTTCCTCATTTGTCTTTTTTAAAGAGGATGGTAACTATAAACTCACTTTTTCACATTTTATCGTGTCATAACCACGTTATGTTATGAATGAACATGTTGTAGCTCAAAATTTATAACAAGTAAGAAAAATCTGCTATGAATAAAATCTGTGCAGCATGCAATTGTATTCAGCCTCCTTTGTGCCGACACCCTGAAATAAAATCCTGTTCAGTCCTGTTAATCTGTGTTTAATTCAGTCTGAATCAAGCTGCCGTTTTTAAGATCTCAGAAGTTTGTTGGAGAATTTCAGTGAACAAACAACTTTCTGAAAACTAAATAACTTACCAGATTTCGAGTGAGGATTCATAACTAATTTGAAGATGGATGGAGGTAACTACCTGGCAGTCATGAATGGGAACCTGTGAGATGTTAAAGACTTTAGTTCATGTTACTGCGGGACAACAAGCCTAACCAAACATTGCCACAAACACAAGTGAATAAAACAAAGTTTTAGTTAGTTAGTTGAAGCTCTATGGAAAGACTTGAAAATTTGTCCTCTCAGATTCTCTTCTTTCAATCTGACTGAACTTGAGCTGTAGAGGAATTTAATCATTTTATTGCCTCTTTGCAATTTGTGGTGATTCATTGCATAAAATCCTAATAAAATACATTCATTTGTGTAGTTGTAACTTAACAGTGCAAGAATACATTTTCAAAGCACTGCAGTTTGGATTAAGGTGGTTTTCCTTCAAGGTTTCGTAAACTTACTCGACTTTATTCCCTGTGAAATGGCCCAGAGGAAATCCAAAAAGTGTCAAACATTTCTCTCTTTTCCAGATCCCAGTGTCACGAATTCTTCCCGTCCCTCTGTCGCCAAGCCAAGTCTCGCCAAAGACTCCCCTCCAGGGCCCGCTCAGCAGCCCGGGCCACACCGGAGCTCGCACGCTGGCTTACATCAAAGCCAAAGCTCAGCTCGCCCGAGCGCAGCGCGTAGCAGCCGCCGCCGTGTCGTCCGCGTCGAAGGGAACGGTGCCGGGCCCGGGGCCGGGTGGAGGTAGCGGTGGCGATCACACGCAGCCGTCACCCAGCCCCAGCCTCAGCCCAACTTCCCCACAGGCCTGCACCAGATTACCAGCTACCAGCAGCAGCAACCAATCCAGTGGGCTTTCTCCTCCGCTCAGCTCAAGACCAGCTGACGACAGGCAAAGCAATCATTTTACCAGCACAGTCCACCAGAGCTCCAATGCTTCAGTAGAACATTCATCAGTGCAGACTGAAAAGGATAAGGAAGCCCCAACAAGTGCTGCATCACTAACCAGAACCAGTTCTTGCATTCCAGCAAACAACCCCCTTGTGACGCAGCTGCTGCAGGGAAAAGAGGTTCCACTGGACCAGATCCTCCCAAAACCCCTATCCAGTACGGACATTCGGGTGTCGGGCCAGGCGTCTGGAAGTAAGGGGAAAACTACACATTTCGTTGATCATAAAGGAGACAGGCACGTGCCTCCGCAAGCCAACACCGCCGTACGAGCCGCAGAATGCACAAAACATCACCGGGAGCTTCCCGATAAGGAAACCCAGGAGCAGATCCTGCAGACGCTGATGCAGAGGAAGGCTCAGCAACAAAGCCAGCCGCCTGGAGGCTCCGGGCCGCTGCCCGCACACCACAGGGTTCCGCAAATGCTGCACCCACAGGAGTGTCGGGAGCAGTCCAGAGTGTTGGTTGGCTTTCTGGGCCGGAGGAAGATCCCCAAGCCGGCCATGACGGGGCATTACCTGCTCAACGTGTCCACGTACGGCAGGGGATCAGAGAGCAGGAGACTGCAGCTTTCAGTCTGCCCCAACAAGTCTGCTTTGAAGAGGGAAAGCACAGACGGAAAGGAGACGGCTAAGACGGAAGAACCAGCAAAGAAAGATCTCGTGTCCGTTACTAGGGTAAAAACCGAGCAGCAGGGATGTGCGGTTACCAGGGCCAACGACCCGGCAAGTTTTCAGCACTGCTCTGGCGTAAAGACCGAGCCTGGATCCGAGAGCAATGGAGCCGGCGGCGCCGACAACGGCGTCGCCAGTGCTAAAGCCAAAGACAGCAGTCCGTTTTCTCCAGCGCACCGAAATCACCTCGAACTCCGCAATAACAATCAAGGAAACTCTGAGCCATATCTTACCCTCATGGACCCCGGTCACCAGCAGCTGACTGCCTTTCAGAGGACGCTCGGCAATCAGGAGTCGGCGGTAGCCTCCAGCTACGGCGGCACCATCAGCATGTCTGTACCTCACACTCTGAACCACAGCACCGCGGGCACCGCCTCTTCTGCGCCCTCATCAGAGGTCGACGGCGGGGGCATCTGTGGGAGCGTCATGTCGTTCTCGGTGACCGTCACCACAATACCAGCCGGTCATGCGCTCGACCACAGCAATCAGGGCGAACCCTCGCACGAGCAGTCCTTCATCGAGGGCGCCAACATGGAGGACGTTCAGTCGAAATGCTACTGCCGACTGAAGGCGATGATCATGTGCAAAGGCTGTGGAGCCTTCTGCCACGATGACTGTATTGGCCCTTCGAAGCTGTGTGTGTCATGTTTAGTGGTACAGTGAAATGGAGTTAATAAAACTAAACAATGTAAGGGTTTCATTAGGCATGGGCCGGTATGTGCAGCACAATATCAGGGTCACTTAGAGAACAAATTGAGAAATACATTTTTTTTCTCTCTGTCCATTTTAAGAAAAAGTCAAGGGAGAGTAGCATAAAGTCCAAATATAATTTTTTTTAAAAATGTTCAGAAGTAGTTAATACTTTGTTTTTTCAATTCAAAATGCTGATATGTCATGGAATAGGTCATAATTTTAAAATAAAAATGTAAAAAAAAAAAAAACATTTTCAAGAACAAGTTATAACAACAAAAAAGCTAAATGTCAAGAAAAAGTCAAAAATACTTTTTCTAAAGATGAAAACAAAAAACAGATTTAGAGGANAATTAATAACCGCTTGAGGAATGGAAGTCAATAATCATAGCTCATGGTTTTCTCTGATCCCTCAGCGGAACCTCGCCGCTGGCGTGCCTGAACGCCATGCTGCACACAAACTCTCGGGGTGACGAGGGCATCTTCTACAAAGTCCCGGGCAGGATGGGAGTCTACACACTAAAGGTTGGTTAGTTAGACAAGAAAATTTGCAGGACGGTGAAAATGTTTTTAGTTCGTTGTTGTAGAGTCACTGAGTCTGTGTCGTCAGTTTGCTGTGCCGTGTTTGTTCAGTATGTCAGGGGTCACGTAGGCCTCGTTTCAGTACAGACCTCGGTTTTGTGGTCACATTTTTAGTATGGGAAAGTACAACAGGAAGAAGAAATAAATGCCAAACGATAGTTTTGTCTGAACTACATAAATAACCTCCACAAAAACAGAGAAGCTAACCGCCATTGTTCGTGACGAGGCTCTCATGCACCGCCATGACGACTGCCTCTGGTAACTATACGGGGCGCAATGACAGATTCCTCTCGCAAAGGTGAACAGTAGATAAATGAGACAAAATTTTCAATGTTTTTAGTGAAAGTTAATGCAAGAAAACGTAGAAAGTGCTACATTGATATTGAAACGGAACAAATAGAATAAATGTTTTCTAAACATGAAGAGCCAATAGGAGCACAGAACCGAACATTCAGTTTTTATGCTCCTTAAATCTGGAACCAACTTCCAGAAAACTGAAAAACAGCCGAAACATTGAGTTCCTCTTAAATCATGGCTAAAAGTGGAGCATTGGTCAACATATTTAGTGATGATTATTCTTGAAGAGTTTGATGTTGGCGTTTTGTTGCTAGTTTTATTATATGTTTTGATTATGTAAAGCACTTTGAACTGCCTTTTTACTGAACTGTGTTATACAAATAAACTTGACTTGAGTAGACACCAACTTTAGCACTGCTAGCAGCTAAAGGCTAGCCTGTTGCAGCACACGTTTCAAAGTGTTCCCAACTTCTCTGGCATAGTTTCTTTTCCTGTTGAGTACCAAAAATCCTGTCACACCGATGAAAAATGGCAGAAGCTTTTTTTAATGTCTTCTAGCAGAGCGTTTCTCCGCCAGCCTGACCTACAATCCCAGTCAACTCTGTTAGCACAACGGAGCGGTTCAAGAACAACTTATCATCTTACTTCAAAACAAGAGTCTGAAACACAGTGACTAGTCTAAACCATTTACCTTTACAGCTGCATTTCATTTAGAATATTTTGGATATGCCGTATGAGTACATTTGTAGGTTTTCCACAAATGATTTAGAGTTGCATACCACAGAAAAATCTGAGTACAGAACGGTGACTGGACGGCATTTCATTTCCACTGTGTAAGAAAACAAAGTCATGAGGTGCTGACCTCAAATACAAATGAAAAGTGTAGAGCAGTGCTGTTCAAACTACTAAATTTAACTGAACCAAACTTTAAAAATCAGTTCCTTTTAGTTTGTTTTTTTTGTTTTTTTTTAACAACAAGGTTAGTAAACAGGCTAGTTTTGAACAATGCACAGCAGTATTTTGCTTTTACAAAATCACAAGATTTGATTCCGCCAGTAAAGCGTCCTGAGTTTCAGGTGTATTTTTGGTGCTTAAAAAATAATGACTAGCTAACATGAATTAGCTAGTCATTCGTGTGGAGGGTTAAACCTTTAAATCCGCTTAAGGTGTTTTCTTTTTGCTAGTAGTTTTTCTCCTCTTCTTCTCTGTTTTTCAGAAGGACATCTCGGAGGGCGTGAAGAAGCTGTCGGAGGAGGGCTCTGACGAGAGCAGCGACAATCTGTCGGACTCCCGAAGCTCGGAGAACAGCAGCACCGTTCCTCCAGAGGGCAGGAGAGGACGGTGGATGCGGAGAGGTACCGTCCCTTTAAATTCCCGTAAAAGTTTGAGAGTTTTAATCAGAGTTTTACGGGCGCAGTATCTGTTTTTGTGCTCCAGCAAATCAATTTTGTGACAGTTTTCTTTTAACTGCGGCAGAATTTAGAAGCTTAATATAAAAAAAAAAGTATATTTTCACGACATCAAGGAGCACCTTTCGTCTTTTAACCTCAACTCTTTGCTCATAAAAGAATAGCTTTGTTTTTTTGTTGTTTTTTTTTAAACTTTTTCATTGGCGTGAATGAGCAAAGCGTCAGGATAAACGATATCCTGGTCCCGGTCGTCACACGGCTCTTTATTTACTTATTTCAGCTGATTGGGCACATAGATCTCTTATGTCAGCGAGCGTTAACGCCTCTTCTCAGCTGTTGTCAAGCATTGTTGCTTGAACACAGGAAGCCAGCTCATTTGCCTGTGTTCAAGCTTAAGGAAAGCGGTTCTTCCAGAAAGTTAGATTAAACCAGTCGCATGTTTCTGGGACACCCTGAGCGCCCAACATGACGGCGAAAGGTCGGTTTCTTTTTTTGACTCTCGTTGCCCATAAATGTTCCCCCTTCATCAGCAAGCTGTAGAATCACATCCGTTTTCTACAGTTCTACCTCGTTGGGCGGCGGGGCGAGTTGTGTTTGATTTATTGCTGTTTTTATGTGATTCAGTGCAAGTTTGGAAAAGTTTTTTTTCTTTTCTTTTCTTTTCTTTTTTTTAAGTTGTATTTATTTTCTCTACTTGAACGTTTTAAGTGACTGTTGAGACAGGAAGCTGAATTTTCTCTGCCTGACCCGTGACCACTTCCTCATTACGCATAAGTTTGAAGCTGCCATAGAAAGACGCCGAGTTACAGCAGAGTGAGAGAAATTATTATTTTTTTGTTGTTGAGCTATTATAAAAGTCAAATGCTGGGAGATCAGCGATCCGTATGAGGAAACGTAAAGCTCTTGCTGAGACGTTCAGCCCGTTTTTCATGAATATATCTTAGATGGGTAACGTAACCCCCCCTCCTTTGTGCAAAAGATTGGTTTCGGTTTCATCAAAACAATTGCCCAGCTTGATTGTTTGCATTCTCGCCTCAGGAAACGTAGATTTGTAACCGTTTCTTTTTTTTTTTCTTTTCTATTTTTCAGTCCCCTCCAAGCTGCAGTCACAGCCGTCGTCTCCGCAGCCACAGTGCTCATCGCCTCCCGTCTCCTCCAGTAAACTCATCTCTCCCTCACAGAAACACAGCAAGAAAGCACTCAAACAGGTACGTTTCTTTTTTTTTTTTTTTTACCCTTTAAGCCTATTTATTTACAGTGCAGTTAGCTTGTTTTTCAGTAGTGTTTACATCTCTATTTTACTAGTTAGCGGTGTAACATGAGATCCTGCCACACCCTCTTATTTACAGAGTTTGATATAAAGATCTTCCACTCTACTCCACAAAACACAAATGCTTCCCGGTTTAATGTATCTATGGAGTCGTTCTGGTGTTATTTGAATTAATAAATTTTGACGATGCACGTTTGTTTTACTGTGCCTCCTTGATTCTTTCAGCTTCGTTCAAGGTCTTGTGAGAACGTTTCATACCACTTGAGCCTTTCCGCATTTTGTCTTTTTTTTTATTTCTTTTAGAGTATCGGCACCAATTTGTAGAAAAACCTCTTCCTTCAGTTACAACTGAGGTTTTTTTTTTTTTCCATCATCTCTCATTGGCATTTCTAAAAATCTTTTCACTGAGTCTCAATTGTATTAAAGTCTGGGCTTTGATTGGGCCATGTGGATGTGCCGTCTTCCAGACTTTTTGCTGTATCTCTGTTTTCCTGATGGAAACTCCAACTTGATCTCAAGTCTTTTGCAGGTTTTCTTCCAGGACTCCCCTGCATTTAACTCCATCCATCATCTTATCGACTGTCTTGTTTCTTTCTCCCTTTTTAAGGAACATTTCCTCAGCTGGATGCTGCCACACCACATTTCCAGATGGTTAGGGTTACCCTAAAATCATACGCAGTTTTAGTTTCCACCTCACATAATGTTTTGCGTGTTGGCCAGAAAAAAACCCAAAACACTTCTTGTTTTGTCTTACACGGTTTGTTCCTCCTCCTGCCGTTTTTCTAGGCGCTGAAGCAGCAGCAGCAGAGAAATCAGCGCAGACAGGGTGGTATCCCAGCCATCTCCAGCTCCAGGCTGCTACTGAAGACCATCAAAGACATGGCAGAAAACATTACAACAAAGACTGGTAGGTTGCAACGCTTGTACTGCTACAAGCAGCTCAAATTCATATAGTACTATATATTTAGATGCTTTTATTTAAGGTTCATTTTGCACCTTTGTAATTTTATTCATATTTTCATATTTTTTCAGCTTTTTTCCCCCCATTTGAACAGAATAGCTCAATAGTTTAGAGAGCAACAACATTTTAAAGATGCATGACATTAAGTCGATTAAAATCTAACTTGTATTTCTGTACATTTGAAACTGCTCATAAATCCACCACTGCTATGTAATTTATGCAAATGCTATTCACGTCATATCAATAATCTGGTAATGGTATTAGTTAATTTCTTGCTATATTATGCAGATGCTTTGTCTGCGTTAATGAAGATTTACTCACCTCAACATGAAGAACGGTTGAAAAATGGCATCGACAGCAGGGCGGTCCAACATGTTTTGTGATTAATTTAGCCAGAACTAAAGCATTAAAGGTTTAGCTGTAGGTTGGAAAAAGGCTAGAGTCAGGTGATCATTTGATACGGAGGAGTAACGCGTCATACGAAAGGAGAGCAGATGTGTCACAACAAGTGATTCGTTTCTTCACGTAAAACTCAACTCGCGTGGTAAAGAATAAGAAACTTTGTGATTTCAGCTGCTCTTCAAATTCACAAAGGTTTTCTTCTCTTGTCCCAGCAGAGTTATGCCACCCTGTCGTACCCAGAAAAGTTCCTCAGAGGTCCGATCGTCTCAGTGCAGGTAGGTCAATCAGCAGGTGTAACTTTTTTTTATTTATTTATTATAATTTTCCTTTTTGGGTTGGATATATTCTATAAACCCGCTTAAGTGTGTAAAGGTAATGGATTGATGTTTATATTCTATAAAAGAGGAAAATGGCAAAAACAAACTAGTCTATGGTCATTTAATGTCTACAACATTTGTAGTGTACAGATCAGAAAGTACAACTTTAAACATTTAAATTAGAATTTTTATTATTTTTTTGTACTTTTTTTCATTATTTGGACAACTTAAGTGACAAAAAGTCCGACTTAATCAAACCGAGTTCCTTTATATCGAGGCTAAAAACCTACCTGCTTAGTTTCCTTTCATGAGTATAAAAAGTGGAACATTGATCAACTTATTTTATACATTTGCTAGATGAGGACATTTGACAAAATGTAATGTGCATTGCTTGTTTCATAATTGATGACTGTATGATGTTTTTCTGACGTAGAGAAAAACAAATGAACTCCACTTGATTTATAGGAAACAAGCGATTCTTTAGTGAACAAATCACCAAGCGTGTCGATTGTTAAGCCAAAATCGGTTCTGCTAAATTCTTCCTGTCTCTTTCTTTCTCTCCCAAGGGCAAATAAAACGCACAAAGTGTAAAATAGACGTGGAAACACCAGACTCCATTTTGGTTAACACCAACCTGAGAGCCCTCATCAACAAGCACACCTTCTCCGTCCTGCCTCCCGACTGCCAGCAGAAGCTGGTCAAACTCCTGCCTGAGGTTGACCGACAGGTAACTCTTGCACCTCTGTGGCGTTGAACGTCGATTTACGCATCTTGCAGCAAATCTGTTCGTCTCGGTTGATTCATATGAAAAAAATTCAGCGGTGTTACGTAAAGCAGAGGTTTTGTCCAAAGCTCTGAATGTAGTTTGCTAACTCTCGAATCTGCAGTCAACGTTCCAGTGCGGTGATTATTGAAAGATTAGTCATCGCATTGTGCCTCTTCTCTTCAGGCCTGCTTGGACGGCCTTCTGAAGGTTACGAGCTCGGCTTTAAACAATGAATTCTTTGCATCGGCAGCACAGTCTTGGAAAGAGAGGCTGGCTGAAGGTTAGTCGCTTGGCTCCCGGTTGATAATGACATTCGTTTCTCGTATAAAGAGAGAGAGAGAAAAAAAAATATCTCCAAGGCAATCTTGTGTTGCTTTCTCTTTTTCTAAATCGAAATAAAACTTTCTCCTCTTGCAGGGGAATTCACGCCCGAGCTGCAGGTCCGAATGCGTCAGGAAATCGAGAAGGAGAAGAAAGTTGAACACTGGAAGGAGGCTTTCTTCGAAAATTACTACGGGGAAAAGTAGGTAGAGTTGTTCATAATCATTCAGTTGTCAAATCTGAAGGAGATTTTCATTGTTTGGAAAATGTCTTCATTGGTGGGTTGATTGTGATCTTGTTTTTTGCCCCATACTGACTCAAGACATTTAAGAAAAAGTGAGAGCCGATTCTAAATCCTCATCCGATATCGAACTACTTAAAGCTCAGGCTTGCACATAATTTACAGTAAAGTTGTTCAAATGAATGCCATGTGTAGAAGTGACACCTCAGTAGCTCTACAGAAGTTTAAAATGCTGTAAATCAACTATCCTTACCTCACTAGTAGGCATGCATCACATACCCATATTAAGATATATTTCAACGGTTTCATTCTTGCTGCACACTGCTCATCAGCTGTTTGAAAAGGCACACTGCTTATAAACAAGGACCCATTTGACTATTTCCAGCTTCTTCTTTTTAAGAGAAAAACTGGGGATTACATTAAGGTGACAGAAGCATAAATATGCTCTTCTTCTATAGTTTTTCTCAGGTCTGTTTCAAACTCAAATGTTAACCAGGGTGTCTGCACATCCTGTTTAACACCAACATTAATATATCTAAAATTAAAGCCTTAAAATGTCCTACATTCATTAAAAAAAGTGTTAATCACAGGACTTAAATGTTGTTGTGGCAGGACCATTTAATCTTGTATATTCTTTGTAGTTTTCTTTTTATTTTTCTCTTGGGACTTTTCTGCTAACTAGCTGCTAACACACTAGCTAGCAAGCTAACTTGAATAAGTGCAATTTGATCACCAGTTGTCTGGAAAAATGTTCATTATTGCCATACAACTTATTTATTTGCATTTTTTTTTGTCCATTTCTGTCATGATACAGGTCTTAATTTCTATTCATATTGGTCTTAAAAAGTCTTAAATTTGAGGCGGTTAAATCTACAGAAACCCTGATTATTGAAAATGAGTTGCTTTATTAGAGCAGCAGTGGAAGCAAGTGCCACTTTTCACTTATTAATAAATGCAACATCATCATAGAAAGTAGGTTTTGACCCGTTCAGATCAAACTTTCACAAACTCCTACATAGTGGATCGCTTTATTTTTCACGTCATCGCAGAGATCACGTTCACCTCCTGCTGCCTTGACGATAAAAGGGGCGCGGCATCTTGCACCAAGCTTCCAGATTCCTCATCCAAATGCTTTGACTTTTGGCAAAGTTGCTGTGTGCCTTCCTCATCTTGTTATTATCGTCATCAGATTCTGATGATTATCATATTACTCATGTTGGAGGGACATCTGATTACGATACGACGTCTTTATTCTGTTCACACATACAGACTGATGAGCCGCTGCTGACGTCTTTGCTTATTCCAGCTCCATAAAGGCGCTTTATAATAATTGTTTGTAAAGGTTTCCAGTTTATGACTTTTAAAGAAAGTAGCTTCTCAGTAGCTGAAGATAAATGAAAATTAAAAATTCAGTTTCGTAGAAAATCGTGTCCAAACTTACAATGCAGTAGTATTGACAGGTGTCCATCGGATAATTATTGACTCTCTCCACAAAGGTCATCGCTGCAGAAGCTGGCTGTTGCGATTGATGAATACAGCACTGTAAGTGCAATATAGATGAAAAGTTGAGTGGAAGGATAAAATGTAACAGGAAAAGATGCACAAGCAAACTGCTCCAAGAGGATTGCAAAGCTGAATCATAGACGTCATCAGCTCACCTGGCCCAGATAATGCATATCTGCATTATCTGGGAAAAGATGGGAAAAGAACTGGGCTTTTACGCTCCAAAGTTGTTGTTTTTTTTTTCTTCTAAGGGAAATCAGTTGTGGATTTCATTTAGAAATCAAGGTCAGGAAGGGAAAAGCTGCTTATAATTCAGTTTGAAGTTTCCACAGTGAGAAGGTCCATTTATCACCTTTATGCAATAAAACCTTGATGCAAAATTTAGTGGTGGAAGAACTTTTCTTATACAGCATTCACAATTTCTGAGAAACTGAATTTTGTGTTTTTATTAACTATAAGCCATCCAATTTCACAGAAATAAGCACTTGAAATGCATTACTCTGTAATTAACCGGTTCATTAAGTTTTACTTTATTCTTTTGCCAGTGAAATAAATAAACTTTTCAGTGGATTTCCAAGTTACTGACACTAAGTGTAGAATTGCTGCGAAGCGTCAAACCCTAAGCAGATGTTCTCGACCTTGAATGTGCCAAAAACGTTTGTTTTTGTTTTTTTGTTTACATTCATAAAGACGTCAAAAATCAAAAATATTTGTGATTTAATATTTGAGATAAAAACGTCTTTCAATTTTCCTCTTTTGTGCAGTTCAGGCCTCAGCTACGAGGAGTCCAAAGAGCTGATAAAGCCCAATGGGAATAAGGAGCCGGTCAGGCGCCGCTCTCCTGTCTGCCAGACAAATCCAGCTGCTCAGCTTCTGGAGGACAAGAAGAGCGCCAAGGACTGCGTTCAGACCGACGCTACCACGAGAGACAAGAAACCAGCGGAGAAATCCCCAGACCCTCCGAAGGAGCTGCCCCGACACAAAGAGTCCGTCCCCGCCACGGAGCCCATGAAGACGCGTCGGTCGCAGCACGCGGAGGATCGAAAGCTCAGCGCAGCCACTCAGACTGGGCCGGTGATGGCGACGGCGGCCGCGAAAACGCTGGAATCGGAGAAACCGGCCGAGCGGAGCCCGACTGGCACACTTCACGAAAAGCAACAGACGGAGGAGAAAGATGAGGAGAAGAAACCCCCCGAGTCGCCCGTGAAGAAGAGCCCCCCGCTAAAGCCCATTGCAGATGTAAAAGATGACCAGCTGGTGACCGCGGCAAGACCTGCTGCGGGCGACGAAGAGGTCGCCTCGGAGCCCGGCGCCGCCTCGGACGCCCACAAGAGGAAAACCCTCAGCGAGACGGAGGGGGAGGTGACTCCAGAGAAAAGGCCCCGTTTGTCTTCTGTTTCCTCCGTGTCGTCGGTCTCCTCCGCGTCGTCCATATCCAGCCCCGCCACGCCGTCTCCGACAAGTCAGAGGGTCCCGCCGCTCAAGGTGAGAAATGCGCACGCTCTCCGTTTAGCGAAGGTTTTCCTCATTTGTCTTTTTTAAAGAGGATGGTAACTATAAACTCACTTTTTCACATTTTATCGTGTCATAACCACGTTATGTTATGAATGAACATGTTGTAGCTCAAAATTTATAACAAGTAAGAAAAATCTGCTATGAATAAAATCTGTGCAGCATGCAATTGTATTCAGCCTCCTTTGTGCCGACACCCTGAAATAAAATCCTGTTCAGTCCTGTTAATCTGTGTTTAATTCAGTCTGAATCAAGCTGCCGTTTTTAAGATCTCAGAAGTTTGTTGGAGAATTTCAGTGAACAAACAACTTTCTGAAAACTAAATAACTTACCAGATTTCGAGTGAGGATTCATAACTAATTTGAAGATGGATGGAGGTAACTACCTGGCAGTCATGAATGGGAACCTGTGAGATGTTAAAGACTTTAGTTCATGTTACTGCGGGACAACAAGCCTAACCAAACATTGCCACAAACACAAGTGAATAAAACAAAGTTTTAGTTAGTTAGTTGAAGCTCTATGGAAAGACTTGAAAATTTGTCCTCTCAGATTCTCTTCTTTCAATCTGACTGAACTTGAGCTGTAGAGGAATTTAATCATTTTATTGCCTCTTTGCAATTTGTGGTGATTCATTGCATAAAATCCTAATAAAATACATTCATTTGTGTAGTTGTAACTTAACAGTGCAAGAATACATTTTCAAAGCACTGCAGTTTGGATTAAGGTGGTTTTCCTTCAAGGTTTCGTAAACTTACTCGACTTTATTCCCTGTGAAATGGCCCAGAGGAAATCCAAAAAGTGTCAAACATTTCTCTCTTTTCCAGATCCCAGTGTCACGAATTCTTCCCGTCCCTCTGTCGCCAAGCCAAGTCTCGCCAAAGACTCCCCTCCAGGGCCCGCTCAGCAGCCCGGGCCACACCGGAGCTCGCACGCTGGCTTACATCAAAGCCAAAGCTCAGCTCGCCCGAGCGCAGCGCGTAGCAGCCGCCGCCGTGTCGTCCGCGTCGAAGGGAACGGTGCCGGGCCCGGGGCCGGGTGGAGGTAGCGGTGGCGATCACACGCAGCCGTCACCCAGCCCCAGCCTCAGCCCAACTTCCCCACAGGCCTGCACCAGATTACCAGCTACCAGCAGCAGCAACCAATCCAGTGGGCTTTCTCCTCCGCTCAGCTCAAGACCAGCTGACGACAGGCAAAGCAATCATTTTACCAGCACAGTCCACCAGAGCTCCAATGCTTCAGTAGAACATTCATCAGTGCAGACTGAAAAGGATAAGGAAGCCCCAACAAGTGCTGCATCACTAACCAGAACCAGTTCTTGCATTCCAGCAAACAACCCCCTTGTGACGCAGTTGCTGCAGGGAAAAGAGGTTCCACTGGACCAGATCCTCCCAAAACCCCTATCCAGTACGGACATTCGGGTGTCGGGCCAGGCGTCTGGAAGTAAGGGGAAAACTACACATTTCGTTGATCATAAAGGAGACAGGCACGTGCCTCCGCAAGCCAACACCGCCGTACGAGCCGCAGAATGCACAAAACATCACCGGGAGCTTCCCGATAAGGAAACCCAGGAGCAGATCCTGCAGACGCTGATGCAGAGGAAGGCTCAGCAACAAAGCCAGCCGCCTGGAGGCTCCGGGCCGCTGCCCGCACACCACAGGGTTCCGCAAATGCTGCACCCACAGGAGTGTCGGGAGCAGTCCAGAGTGTTGGTTGGCTTTCTGGGCCGGAGGAAGATCCCCAAGCCGGCCATGACGGGGCATTACCTGCTCAACGTGTCCACGTACGGCAGGGGATCAGAGAGCAGGAGACTGCAGCTTTCAGTCTGCCCCAACAAGTCTGCTTTGGAGAGGGAAAGCACAGACGGAAAGGAGACGGCTAAGACGGAAGAACCAGCAAAGAAAGATCTCGTGTCCGTTACTAGGGTAAAAACCGAGCAGCAGGGATGTGCGGTTACCAGGGCCAACGACCCGGCAAGTTTTCAGCACTGCTCTGGCGTAAAGACCGAGCCTGGATCCGAGAGCAATGGAGCCGGCGGCGCCGACAACGGCGTCGCCAGTGCTAAAGCCAAAGACAGCAGTCCGTTTTCTCCGGCGCACCGAAATCACCTCGAACTCCGCAATAACAATCAAGGAAACTCTGAGCCATATCTTACCCTCATGGACCCCGGTCACCAGCAGCTGACTGCCTTTCAGAGGACGCTCGACAATCAGGAGTCGGCGGTAGCCTCCAGCTACGGCGGCACCATCAGCATGTCTGTACCTCACACTCTGAACCACAGCACCGCGGGCACCGCCTCTTCTGCGCCCTCATCAGAGGTCGACGGCGGGGGCATCTGTGGGAGCGTCATGTCGTTCTCGGTGACCGTCACCACAATACCAGCCGGTCATGCGCTCGACCACAGCAATCAGGGCGAACCCTCGCGCGAGCAGTCCTTCATCGAGGGCGCCAACATGGAGGACGTTCAGTCGAAATGCTACTGCCGACTGAAGGCGATGATCATGTGCAAAGGCTGTGGAGCCTTCTGCCATGATGACTGTATTGGCCCTTCGAAGCTGTGTGTGTCATGTTTAGTGGTACAGTGAAATGGAGTTAATAATTAAACAACGTAAGGGTTTCATTAGGCATGGGCCGGTATGTGCAGCACAATATCAGGGTCACTTAGAGAACAAATTGAGAAATACATTTTTTTTCTCTCTGTCCATTTTAAGAAAAAGTCAAGGGAGAGTAGCATAAAGTCCAAATATAATTTTTTTTAAAAATGTTCAGAAGTAGTTAATACTTTGTTTTTTCAATTCAAAATGCTGATATGTCATGGAATAGGTCATAATTTTAAAATAAAAATGTAAAAAAAAAAAAAACATTTTCAAGAACAAGTTATAACAACAAGAAAGCTAAATGTCAAGAAAAAGTCAAAAATACTTTTTCTAAAGATGAAAACAAAAAACAGATTTAGAGGAAACTTTTTTATTTATTTATTTACAAATAACACTTTTTCAAGAAAAAACTGAAAACGAATAATTTTGAGATCAAATTTAATTCAACAATTATAGATGAATTATAATTGCAGTTTCAGCATTTTGCCATTGTTTAAGTATCATCTCCACTGTACATTTAACATTTTGAGAAATTAGAGTAAGCAAACTCCACATCTTGTTTTTCTGTCATTTGACCCTATAGACCGATTGTAGTTTTCAGTATCATGTTTTTATTGTACCACAAAGGCTGCAACTATATTTAAAACAATGGTCTAACTGCATTTATAAAAAATCAAAACAAAATAAATCTGCTGCTGGTAAAATAATACATTGACTTTAATACATTGTAAATAAGATGCATAGGCATAGTAACTCACCTAAACTTTAACTCCTTATGAATCTTGGGTTAAAATTAATTTTAGTTATATTTACTCCAATATAGATTTACAAATTTATTAACTTTGTCAACTTGAATTGGTGTTTTTAAGTTCCTGCATCTTACGACCTCAACGCTCCTTTAAGGGGAACACACACATTGGTGCTGGTTGTAGCTCTAGCCGTTCTGCTAAAGCGCGCGCACACACACACACACACACACACACACACACACACACGCCACGCATCGCTGAACTTTAGCCTTGGGTGTTTTTTGTTGTTTTGTTTTTTTTCCTCAATAACATCAACATTTTTAAATCAAACTGTGTAGTGGTCAATGGCGCCCAGATGCTGCTATTATGGATATAATAAGTAAAATTATTAAAACGCTAAAATTCTTCTGTTTTTTTCTTGAACTGTTATTGGCAACGGATTTTAATCAGCAATTGAAATCCCTGTTTTCAAGCCTGTATGGCTCAACAAGAACGTTTCGATTTAACTGGAAGCTCCATGGATGTTTGACAAATTGATTTTAGCTGCTTAGCTAAAGACACTGTCTGCTGGAGTTGGCTAGCTCAACAGACATGCTGCATTTAACATTTTAAAATTAGCTTGGTTTTGAGCTGCGCTTCTGTAGTTTCTAAACTTTGTAAGTGTTTTGCCTGACCTGAACTATTTCAAAACGGCCAAATTTGTCTTTTATTTTGTGACGTGAAACTTTATAGCATCGCCTTCCTGTTCTTACTCGGCTCTCACTCCAGCTATTTTTCTGGCATCTCATCAAAATGAAATTGAAACGACGAATCAAGTAGATTTTTTATTTTATTTTATTTGTTTGGTTATGCCTCGATACCGACCCATGCCTAAGCTTCACATGCCATCGAGGCACAAATATGGCATTAGGTTTATTTAGAGTGAATAGAAAATGTGGTGCAGTATCTTAACTGTTCTACGCCTGCGACAGCCAGGATCTGAACACTGTTGGGGAAAAAGCAAGAATTTACACTGGACGGTCTTGTTTTTTCATCCACACCTCTGTTTTTACAGATGCCAATCAATTTTCAATCAGTTTAATACTCAGTCAAATGTGTGAGAAATCTCACATTCAACGTTTGCACTCAGCTAGATTAGTCTATATTTTTATATATAACACACACACATATACATATATATATATATGTATATGTGTGTGTGTGTGTATTGTTTTTAAAGGAGGGAAAATGAATGTTGCTATTTTTAGGACTTCATGACTGTTCTGTGTTGAGACTGAACTTTTTATCGTTGGGTTAATTGGGGTTACTATCGAGAAAAGGCACTAGAGAAAATCATAGGTTGTACTGTATCTCCTGCCTGGATTTTTATGCATGTGTGGCAGGGAAGTAATAATTTTATAT